>NC_064854.1:26201716-26211716 GCF_024139225.1 Suncus etruscus | reverse complement strand
TAAACACACATTCTGTACACAGAAACACACATCAATGTAATCCCTGCCTGCTGCACTGAGCCTGTGTTTTTGAGCAGTGACCCTTTCCTGCTGTCCTCTGGCAAGGCAAAGGAGACTCTCCTAGCACCTCTTTGGAAAGGAAAGGGGCGCCTGGGTGCTGTTGAGAGTCCACAATGGAATCTTGTTCTGCAGCTAGTGCTGGGAAGAGGCTGGCGCCGCTCCCCACCCCACCCCACCCATTTTCTCCTGTGGTTATGGCGCCCAAGAAAACACGCGAAGAAAGTATTCATTTTGGGGACAATGAGGAATGTCATTGGGGAACTTGCCTGGCTGTTAGTTTCGTGTGTGTGTGTGTGTGTGTGTGTGTGTGTGTGTTTTCCACTCCCATGGAAGATGCACACACACTGATCGCTAGGCTCCTCCTATTGGGACTAGGATGACTCGCTCTTTGCACTTTAGCGTGGTGGAAGTTGAGGTATGCACAGTCCTGAAGTTTTCACAGCTCAGTTTGGTATTTGCCAAATGTCCCTGCATTTCTTTTCTTGGCAGAGCCAATGCTGGGAGTCACCTGGTCTGTTCTCAAGCACTCAGTATTCAGCGTTTCTCTTCGTGCCCCCTATTCTGTACTACTTCAGGTCTGTCACGGAGCCAGACTGGGGCCCTCACTTCAGTAAAATATTAGTAGGAAGGCAAAGTCATTTTACATGGAAGTGACTTTTGAGGGGACGTGGCAAATGAAATGTTCTGGTAGCAGCTGTTTTCTGAGGAACTGATCAGAGCTGCTGAGAAAGAAATGTTTACAACACTCAGTAGACACCTTAGTTGAAAAAGGTGCAAGCTGTGACTAAACTGGGGTATTGAAATAGGAAAAAATAGTTTACAAAATGATCTGCACATGTTTAAAAAAACCTAGGCACCCTGGCTTTGCATTTTAGCCTGTCTTTCAAAAACTACGATTTGCTCTGATTTTACAGCGGAAATCTTTCTTGGGTGTAGAAATCAGTAATGAGGGCTGAAAGACTTAACAGGACACCCTGTGGTGGGTGATGGGGTAGAGAGTCTGGGAAGGAGCAGGCACTTTTGTTCATACAGTTTCTCAAAGAGAAACATCTTCATATTCACACCCCCCCTCCCCCAAACCCTCCAGCTAGTTCATCCTTTGGCTGGTGCCCTTTCTCAGGCCTCAGCTTTTAACAGTGAAGCCCCCTGACCTGTCTGTTCTCATCACTGCAAACTCTTATCGCTTTATCCAGCACCTCAAGAACTTACATTTTATTTGTTTGAATAATGTTTTGTTTTACAAACTCCTTGAAGATGGGGGTCATTTCCTTACTTTTGGTTATTATTCTAGTCACCACTATGGGATAGATTGATAAATATTTACTTGATAAATGTTTATTCACTTGAAGGAGACCATCAATGAATGGAGTTTGGGTGGCTGCAGGAAGACCAGCACAAAGATTTAAGTCCTTGGCCTCGACTTCAAATACATCTGGGCCCAGGGAGCTAAAGTAAATGGGCAAATTAGATTGATGAAGTCACTTGAGTTGTTCTGGGAAGGCCCCATGTTAGCCAGATCTTCTCTTCCCTCCTTCACTAGAGGCTAATTCTCTCAGCACAGGGCTGTAGATTTGGACTGTGGTAAATTTGTAGGACTCCCTGGATGGATTGGTTATGAGTGACTTAGGTTAGTACAGTCAGCTGAGGAGGGAAGAGACTGCTAGATGCTGTAAAGTACCAAGACAGTCTGTGAGCAAAGGCCAGAGATGGTCTGATTAGAAAGTTCAGAAAGAAAAATCGGCAGTGGTGAATTATTTCCAAATAGACCACCTTTTTGTAGGTTCTGAGACTGAAGTCAGGTCTAGATCTATGTTCAATGAACTAGGTATGGGAGCCGTAGGGTAGTAGTACAAAGGCACCTAGAGCTAGTAAGCACTGTTTTGTCCTCAAATATGCAGACAAACATGTCAGGAAAATAAATGTCCAAAAGTCACTCTACTGTTCATCCAGGTCATCTCAGAACTAACAGAAGTGGTGTCTGAAAGAAGAAATGATGAGGCAAAGTGAGTTTGACCAAAAGGAAGTAAAAAAGACAGGAGCAAAGGTAGGGTCAGAGGAAAATACCAGCAAGACAGAAGGGATGGGAAGGATAATGTTTCTCTAAAATAATCCGGTTCTAAGGTGGGTAGAGCACATATGAGAAGGCGGTGATGGTCAGTTTCTTGAGAAGGAAATGGTGAGCAGACACGCTGTGGCCCTGGGGTGTGCTTTGGGGGATTGTGTGTGTAGTGTGTAGATCTAACACACATTCCCCTCCCTACTCCAGCTACAGGTTTGAGTAACAGGTGCTCAAGAAACATTCTTGGAAAGACCTGGAGAAGCCTTTCCTTCCTCCTTCCTCCTGCTTTGAAAATTCACCGGAAGCCAGAGACTTCCTCAAATCTTGAGGCGAAGTAGGTGCCCAGACTATGCCTTAGAAGTTGGTTCAAGAAACTGTTCCTTTTATGCTCCTGTTTTGACAATGTCCAGGGCTGATCTCTGAGCACTGATGGCCTTTTTGGTCAGATTAACTGCGTCTGAAGCATTCCAGAAAATAGTAGGCGAGAAATGTCTCTGACAGGACTGTAGACTTTGGTGATAGTGTTGGGATGTGGTAAAGTCTGGTTTTTGAATACTTTTTCACTTTACAAAGAAGTTTTCACTTTACCAGGGCATCGCCACATTTCCATCTGTGGATTTCCCTCTCCAATAGTTTCAGAATATCCCACGATCAGTCAACAAATCTATTTCAGATGTGTTGTTACTTAGCAACCGTTCCTAAGCGTGTCTGTAATTAAGATGAAAGTTCTAAGGTAACAACAATGCCCAAAAAGCCCCATTTTCACCATTTTCTCACAGTGCCAGAGCAGAGGGAATAAGAGAGAGAGAAGACTATTTTAGGGAGAGTATAGTGTCTGAAATATCTGAATATGTGGGCGTCTCCTTCTCTGGAGCTGTGCTTCACCAATCAGCTCCTGGATTTTCCTTCTCCTGTCTCATTTCCATTGATCTGGATGGGGAGCAGAACCTTTGCAAGTGGGGTTTTCCCCATCCCAGCTGCAGCAGTACCAGGCCCATCTGGCCACAAGAGCTGGGCGCATGTCAGCCTTTGGGGCGACCAGAGAGCCCCACGTGGGCACCATCTGACCTAGATTAAGCAGCGAGGCAGGCATGTTCTGTACTTGGGCAACAATGCGAGTGCCTTTCTCCGGGGGATTTGTAAAGGAAAGCTCAGATGAATTTTTTCCTATTCATCGTGTCTGGCTCATAGCAGGCATCTTACAAATGCTTCTCTTTCCCTTCCCGCTCCATTCTGTTCCTGGAGCAAGCAGGCGGCAGGGTTTCCATGACGACCTGTTGTTGAATGCCCTCCTTTCAGACCTGTGAGAAACCCAGTGTGCCCCAGCACAGCCAGGCCGCACCTAATGGAAAGCTTTGCTGGTACAAGAGGATCCAGCCCTGGTCAACAAGCAATTTCTGAGCGACCCCATCAGCTGTCTAGGGGCGCTCTCCTACTAGGCTTTGCTCGTGGGTGGCAGATGGCTCTGGTCCCGTTTTGCTTCCAAGCCTTCGGTTTATAATCTTGGGCAAGTCAGAAGCACCTTGAATTTTAATTTCCGTGTCCTTACACCGGGGAACATGGATAATAGAGTAAGAATGAGCCCAGATGAAATTTTTGACAGTGCTGCGAAAAGCCCTCTCAGTTTTCATTGATTACAGATAGGTACTGAGAGGTTTTGATGTTCCTGGTGTTGTACAAATTTCCTAATATGTTCCTGTCAGAACAAATGAATGGATCCACTTAGTTTTATAAAATGGTAATTTAATATTCCACAGGCTCGATGTTCCCGAGTTTATTCGACGATGCCTTACCTCACGGATGCTTGAGTAAATAGTGTTGTATGTGAGGCCTTTATAAATGTGTTTTCAGCAGGAGTAAAGAGACTACGCTAGGGGAGTACAAACTTGCAAACAAATTTGTCATATCAAAAGGCGTGTTTATTTATTGACTTTTTTTGGCTTGTTTTTGATTTTGGGTTTTGGGCCACATCTGGTGGCACGCAGGGGTTACTCTTGGCTCTGGGCTCAGAAATAGCTCCTGGCGGGCTTGGGAGACCATATGGAATGCCAGGGGTTAAACCTGGTCCATCCTGGGTCAGCCACATGCAGGGCAAATACTCTGTTGCTGTGCTATTGCTCCGGCCCCATATCGACTTGGTTTTTTTTTTTTTTTTTTTTTTTGGCTACACTTCTAGGGATGCTAAGGATGGCTCTGCACTCAGGAATTACTCCTGGTGGTGCTCAGGGGAGCATATGGGCTGCTGGGGACTGAATTTGGGTTATCAGTGTGCAAGGCAAGTACCCTACCTATGGTACTTTAACTTCAGCCAATGCATGCATATTTAATATCTGGTTGGGTACTACCAGCTTTCTCTTCCTCAAATGCAGTGACAATTTATTATTATTTTTTTAACATTTCTCATCATGTATGAGAATACTCTTCTTTCCATTCTTCTACAAGTAAAATCTACTGGAAAAGAAATCTTTGTTTTATTAATCCAAAGGGGCTCTTTATATATCCCAAGTGCCTTTGATATTTGTGTATTTTTCCCTTGAGAAGATGTTTCAGTCTCGGCCTCTGTTTTGCAGAGGAGATGAAGAGACACATGATGTTAAATGGCCGAAGAGAACTGGGCTGGAAGTGGGCTCCTCTGGGCCTGTTGGTCTTGTGGGCTGGGTTTGGTAATGTTTGGGAGGCCCAGCAGGCTTCGAGGGTGGGAGACCTCAGTGGGACATTTGAGTGTCTGGGAACAGGCTGAGGGAAGTCACCAAGTACAGAAGACTAATAGGTTTGAACTCTGGCATCCCTAAGTGCCAGAACCCCTTTGGCTCCACTTACAGGGAATATCTCACCCTGGGAGTTTTAGAAGAGAAATTCTATGCCTTTTTGTTTGTTTTGGGTTACTCTACAGTGCTTACATTTCACTCTTGACTCTGCTCAGGGATTTCTTACTCCTGAGGGTGCTGGGCCATATATGGTACTGATGATCAAACCCAGGTTAGCCAAATGCAAGGCAAGTTCCTTATCTGCCTCCACTATTTTTCTAGGCTGATTTTCTTTTCTTTCTTTCTTTCTTTCTTTCTTTCTTTCTTTCTTTCTTTCTTTCTTTCTTTCTTTCTTTCTTTCTTTCTTTCTTTCTTTCTTTCTTTCTTTCTTTCTTTCTTTCTTTCTTTCTTTCTTCTTTCTTTCTTTCTTTCTTTCTTTCTTTCTTTCTTTCTTTCTTTCTTTCTTTCTTTCTTTCTTTCTTTCTTTCTTTCTTTCTTTCTTTCTTTCTTTCTTTCTTTCTTCTTCTTTCTTTCTTTCTTCTTTCTTTCTTTCTTTCTTTCTTTCTTTCTTTCTTTCTTTCTTTCTTTCTTTCTTTCTTTCTTTCTTTCTTTCTTTCTTTCTTTCTTTCTTTCTTTCTTTCTTTCTTTCTTTCTTTCTTCCTTTCTTTTTCTTCCTTTCTTCCTTTCTTTTTCTTCCTTCCTTCCTTCCTTCCTTCCTTCCTTCCTTCCTTCCTTCCTTCCTTCTTTCCTTCCTTCTTCCTCCTTCCTTCCTTCCTCCCTCCCTCCCTCCCTCCCTCCCTCCCTCCCTTCCTTCTTCCTTTCTTTCCCTCCTTCCTTCCTTCCTTCCTTCCTTCCTTCCTTCCTTCTTCCTTCCTTCCTTCCTTCCTTCCTTCCTTCCTTCCTTCCTCCCTTCCTCCCCTCCCTCCCTCCCGCTCCCCTCCCTCCCTCCCTCCCTCCCTCCCTCCTCCCTTCCTTCCTTCTTCCTTCACTTCCTTCCTTCCTTCCTTCTTCCTTCCTTCCTTCTTTCCTTCCTCTCCCTCCCTCCCTCCCTCTCTCTTATCTTTCTCTTCTCTCTTTCTTTCTCTCTCTTTCTTTCTTTCTTTCTCTTCTCTTCTTTCTTTCTTCTCTCTTTCTTTCTTTCTCTTTCTTTATTTTTCTTTCTTTCTTCGTTTCTTTCTTCTTTCTTTTTTCTTTCTATTTCTTTTTTCTTTTTCTTTCTTTCTCTCTTTCTTCTTTCTTTCTTCCTTTCTTCTTTCTTCCTTCCTCCTTCCTCCCTTCTTCCTTCCTTCCTTCCTTCCTTCCTTCCTTCCTTCCTTCCTTCCTCCCTTCCTTCCTTCCTTCTCCTTCTTCCTTCCTTCCTTCCTTCCTTCCTTCCTTCCCTTCCTTCCTTCCTTCCTTCCTTCCTTCCTTCCCTTCCTTCCTTCCTTCCTTCCTTCCTTCCTTCCTTCCCTCCTCCTCCTCCCTCCCTCCCTCCCTCCCTCCCTCCCTCCTCTCTCTCTCTCTTTCTCTCTCTCTCTCTCTTTCTTTCTTTCTTTCTTTCTTTCTTTCTTTCTTTCTTTCTTTCTTTCTTTCTTTCTTTCTTTCTTTCTTTCTTTCTTTCTTTCTTTCTTTCTTTCTTTCTTTCTTTCTTTCTTTCTTTCTTTCTTTCTTTCTTTCTTTCTTTCTTTCTTTCTTCTTTTTCTTTCTTTTTATGTGGGGGAACACAATCAGCAGCTCTCAGGGGTTACTCCTTGCTCTGTGTTCAGAATTTGCTCCTGGCAGGCATGGGAGACCATATGGGATGCCAGAATTCGAACCTGAATTGGCCTTGTGCAAGGCAAATGCCCTACCTTTGTTCTATCTCTCCGGCCCTCTTTTTTCTTTTATTAAGACTGGAAGCAATCTTCTCTGAGCCCTCTTATTCAATTCATGTTTCAGAGAGGGACTCCAAATTATTGAGAGGTGGTAAAAAATTCCAAGTTGGTCCTGATTAAGGACTAGAATTTGGGGCTCTTCAACTCTCTGAGTAAACTGTTAACATCTTTGTGCTACTTGTCTATTTTTTACTCTCCTGTGGATTTCTTTTTTTTTTTTTTCTTTTTTTTTTTTTTTTTGGTTTTTGGGCCACACCCTGTGACGCTCAGGGGATACTCCTGGCTATGCGCTCAGAAGTTGCTCCTGGCTTCTTGGGGGACCATATGGGACGCCGGGGGATCGAACTGCGGTCCGTCCTAGGCTAGCGCAGGCAAGGCAGGCACCTTACCTCCAGCGCCACCGCCCGGCCCCTCCTGTGGATTTCTTACCTTGAAAACAGGGCCAGTTGTGCTTATTTCACTGAATTGTTGTACTGAGTAGTTAATAAAGCACTTTCCATGTTTGAATTTTAACCTCCCTGTCTATATCTGTTGAAAGCTTCTCCTATTTTCAGCTTCCATTATCCATTTAACATGGGCTTCCTCAACACTTGTTGAGTTAATGGAAGGTTAAAAGAGATAATTGCTCTATATGTCTCTGTACAATCACTCCCATGGACATCAACACAGTCTCAAATGCACCACTATATAGCCACTTCATAGCAGTGGAATCTTTATCCTGTTTTCAGGCAAGGGGATACGTGAAATACTTAGAATAAAATGAATTCTCTCCTGACTTGAAAGAACTTAGAGCAGAAGATGCCACAATTTGTTTTTAGATGCTCATTTTGATTTTTTTTTTTTTTGGTCACACCTGGTAGCACTCAGGGGTTACTCCTGGCTCTACACTCAGAAATCGCTCCTGGCAGACTCAGGGGACCATATGGGATGCTGGGATTCAAACCACTGTCCATCTGCATGCAAGGCAAATGCCTTACCTGCATGCTATCTCTCCGGCCCTGCTCATTTTGATTTTTAATGATTGTTCTTGTTAGCTTTAGTACTTGACTTACACAGCAACTTACACAGTTGCTGACTCTTGGTTTCTTCCTGCTCTCCCTGCCCCTCATTGGGTGGTTTGGCTGTCTTGACAACCCTGTGGGAGGGATTGTTACATAACAAGCTTTGTTTATTTCCCTGGGATGGGGATTTTTGGTCCATACCTGAAGATGCTCAGGAGTTAGTCCTGGCACTTCTCCCAGGAATCACTACTGGTTGTGCTAGAAGGTAGGGGAGGGAGGACCATTTGGGATGCTGGGGATCTACTGGAGTCAACTGCTACAAGGCAAGTGTCCTACCCAGTGTACTATTGCTCTGACCCCACATAATGCACCTTAAAACTGACACAAGGCTGTCACTCTAAGGGGTATCTCTTAGGAAAACTGGTGCCTCAGCTGGTCTTACTAGATGGGGTAGATAAAACCCAGGAAGTAGCTTTAAAGACTTGTCTACTTGCTTGTTCAGTCCTGTTTATGGTCATAGAAAAGGCACAAGCACATTGAGGCCAAATATTGGGTATTGTCCAATCATAAAGACTCTTTATTTTTGTCCAGTCATAAAGAATACTCTTAAAATTCTTTTTAAAATTCTAAACCAGGAAGGGTTGGTATATGGACCCTGTCATACACATATCACATATGTCATATACATATGACAGGAATGCCATCTGTCTAAGAGCATTTAGTATTTGCTCAAGAGAAAGATTTTCTGAAGAATTCTGCTCAAAAGAGTGAACTGGATGAGGGTAACAATAGATCCTTAGCTACCCTGTTCGGTTTAACTTTGGGATGGGCATTTACTGTGGGTAATACTGTGGTTAATTTACTGCGCTACATTCTTGGTAGCAAATGGGTTTATCTTATCTGAATGGGTCATACTTGACTTTGGATTCAAAGTGGAGGAGAGCTTAATATACTTTAAATAATCATTTTATTTTCATTTAAGCATGTGAGGCTTCCTTCTCGTCTGCTTTATTTGATTCTACTCTACTTTCACAAGATTTACTTTTCCAGTTTTTAATTATCTTCTTGTGCTTTTGTCAATGGGTAATTATGTCCAAGGTTAACTAACAACAACAAAAATCCCTTACAAATTTATTGTTGTACTTTTTTAATATTCATTTTTATATATTAGACATAAAAATTTGCAATGAATCACAAAGAATTTCTGTATATTTTTCATCTGGATTTTTCCAAGTGATATATTTTAACACATTTGTATTAACTTTGTCATCATTTTTTGTCTAAAAAAATTTTTTTTTGCTTTCTGGGCTACACCCTGTGACACTCAGGGGTTACTTCTGGCTATGCACTCAGAAATTGCTCCTGACTTGGGGGACCATATGGGACACCAGAGGATCAAACCAGTTTGTCCTAGGTTAGTGCATGCAAGGCAAACGCCCTACTGCTCCGGCCCCTTTTGCCTGAATTTTGTCTGGATTTTGGTCTGAATTTTGTCTTAATTTTTTCAGAACTATTGATAAAAGTACATATATGATGTTTTTATTTGTAAGTTCTCTTACATAAAAACCATACATTTCAAAATTGGGAAATTAATGTCGATTCTGCAGTGATATATAATCCACAGATTTTATTCAGATATTCCTAATTGAAATAATAATTTTAAAGGAAAGAAAATCCAAAAATCATGAAGTGTCCAAAAATATTGCACTCATTTAATATTTTCTAATTTGGAATTTAATTCTTTCTTTTCTTTAATGAAAGTGTCATTTTTGAAGAATACCGTCCACTTTTCTTTTTATATTATAGTATGTTCTTTATTTTATAGTTGCTTCATGTATTCTATGATTAGAGTTAGGGTATGCATTTTTCCAGGAAAATATTTTTAATTAAAAATAAATTTATTGGGGCTGGAGAGATAGCACAGTGGTAGGGCATTTGCTGTGCATGCAGCAAACTGAGACAGACTTGGGTTCGATCCCCTGGCAACCCATATAGTCCCCCGAGCCTGCCAGGAGTGATTTCTGAACACAGAGTCAGGAGCAACCCCTGAGCACTGCTGGGTGTGGCCCACCCCCCCCCCCAAATTATTCAAGTTGGGAACTAGATTTATTTTTGTTTATGTCCTCACCTATTGTTTTATATTTAATCTATTGTTCTATATTAAATATTGTGAATACTGATTGATATAGGAGTAAATAGTTTTTTTGACCTGTTTGCTCAGGAGTCACACCTAGCTGTGCTCATGGTTACTATATGTAACCATGAGATGAAACCTGAGTT
>NC_064854.1:26159216-26199216 GCF_024139225.1 Suncus etruscus | reverse complement strand
TCTTTCTTTCTTTTCTTTCTTTCTTTTTTTTTTTTTTTTTTTTTGTTTCTAGGTCACACCCTGTGATGCTCAGGGGTTACTCCTGGCTGTGTTCAGAAATCGCTCCTGGCTTGAGGGACCATATAGGACACTGGGGGACCGAACCATGGTCTGTCCTAGGCCAGTTGTATGCAAGGCAAATGCCCTACTACTGCACCATTGCTCCGGTCCCGAAAGGTTTTAACTTCTAATGTAAGTTTTAGCCTAGTTCGATCCCCCGGTGATCCCCTGGTGTCCCTTATGGTCTCCCCAAGCCAGGAGCGATTTCTGAGTGCATAGTCAGGAGTAACCCCTGAGGGTCAACAGGTGTGGTCCCAAAACAAAAACAAACAAAACGAACAAACAAAAAAAGAATGTGCCAAAATTTCCCCCAAACTTTAGAGGCCCATAACTAGAATGTGGGTTTGCTAGGACTAGAAGCATTGGATCTAAGAGCATTTCCTTAGAGAAAGCCAAGAAGCCATGCTGGGGAAACCCCAGAGGAGGATCGAGGGGTGGCTGTCCTGCTGGCAGAACCCCTGGGTTTCACCTTACCTATGATTTTGACCCTTTTGTTAGCTTACAGAGAAGGCCCTGTATGTTCTCAAATTCAGTTTGGATGAGGAATATGTACTTTCTTCATAAGGAATTGTCCCTAGGGTGGAGTTCTTTTTCTTTTAATCTCAGGTTGAACTTAGGGATGAGACAGGTTTCCAGACACAGCTCCATAGGAGCTGAACTAAAAGCCCTGAGTGGTGTCTAAGGAAGGGATGAGAGAACTCTGTCCTCGGCTCTACATATGATTCCTGATTCCTGCCAGAAATGACACCTTAGTGCAGCAAATCCATTAGAGCCAGGAGTAAACCCTGAGTACCACTGAGGATGGCCCCAACCTTTCCCCCAAATAACCGACAAAAATAGTGAAAAAAAATTTGAAAAATAGTTCTCTAAAGAAGAGAGAATGACCAACATCACTTAAGAAGAGGCTCAATCTCCAGGGAAATGCAAATCAAAATTAATCACAACCAAATGCATCTCACACTACCAGAAATGTAGATTGTTAGAAAGATGGACAAAAATAAGAAGCAATGGGGCTGGAGCAGTGGCACAAGTGGTAGGGAGTCTGCCTTGCACGTGCTAACCTAGGACAAACCGAGGTTTGATCCCCCTGTGTCCCATAAGATTCCCCAATCTGGGGGTGATTTCTGAGCATATAACCAGGAGTAACCCCTGAGCATCACCAACTGTGGCCCCCCTAAAAAGTACGGAGCAATTTTGGAAACATGTTCTGTTAGTTTCTCAGAGTTCATTATAGAGTTCCCATATGATGCATCATTCTACTCATTTGTCTATACCCAAGAGAGTGAAAAAAATGTGTGTACTCAAAATCATGCATGAGTATTTATAGAAGCATTTTAAGAATAGTAGCTAAGAAGTGGAAACAGCCCATCAAAATAGTGAAAAAAATTATTAATTGATAACTGGGTAAAATGCAGTGTTTCTTTACAATGGAATGTAATTCAGCCCTAAAAAGGAACACACATTTGATCTAACATGGTGAACCTTGAAAACATTAAATCGGATACCACCAAAGAACACCTTCTATGATTCTTATTAGAAATGCTAAAAAACAGACTTTTTCACAGAGACAATACGTAGATTAGTGATTGTTAGAGGCTCTCAGGAAGAGAGTGAGGGTGATGTTTTGGTGAATCGAAGTCTTTTTGTGGGGGTGATAAAAATGTTCTGGAATAATATTGTCTGGTAGCGATGTTTGTAGACTTTTGAGCATTGACTAAAGATAAAAGAATTGCCCACTTGACGATTAAGTGGATTTTATTGTGTTTGACTTATGTGTCAATATTTATTCATCTATCCATCCATACATATATACACTTACATCTATCTCCTCGCCAAAAAACAACAAAGGACAATGAATGAAGAAATCTGTGTCTGTCCTGAAGAAAGTAAGGGAGGGAGGAAGGAGAATGAGGGAGTAACTACTGACTATTAATAAAAATAATAGCAGCAGCAATAGGAAATGTTGCCATTTTCATTTTGCTGATGGGAACCAAGGGTCATTGGGATCAGGTTTCTCACCAATGAGTTTCCCTTTTCTTCTCTTTTTCCTCTTAGCAAACTCGCTTGAAATTTGCTACTTGGAGGGCACAACCAGTTTATTGGGGAGGGAAGAAAGATGGCGCATCTTTTTCCACCTCAAGGTCATGGATACACAGCGCAGATTCAAAATTTCTTATGAAACAACAATATTTTGCAATGCTGACCTCCTCCATATCACCTTTATTAGTTTTGTGTTGTGTTCTGTTTTTTTTCTGGCTGAGCTGTTTTTTTTCTCCTTTTCCTTTTAATTCTTCTTATTTATTTTGACTGAGACTATACCCCTAGTGAGGGAAGGACAAACGAGAGAGAGAGAGAGAGAGAGAGAGAGAGAGAGAGAGAGAGAGAGAGAGAGAGAGAGAGGAGCTTATATGCTATTATTCTTTCTAAAACTTTGTTGTTTCTACTTAATTTATTTGGGGCTCATCACCTATAGAACTAACTCACCTGCATCAACCTTAATTCCAGATTCTTTCTTTTAAAGGTGATCAAGAGGGAGGAGGAGCTCTTTTTTTTATTATTATTTTTGTTTCTGCACTGTATCTAGTTCAGTGCTCAGGACTTACTTCTGGCTCCATGCTCATCTGGTGCTAGAGATCGAACTGGGTTTGGCCACATGTGAGGCAAGTATCTTATCTCTATATGATGTCTCCAGCCCCTGGGAATGCTTTTAAATATTTTTTTAAATTGGCCTCTATCTTTATTCCTTTCAAGTGAAAAGTGTGCATGGGATTTTATAATGTTTCAGGGGAGGTGAGATCTTTGTATTAGGGATCCTCTTCTTCCACATATCCATGGCAACAAGCACAGAATCCTCATAACTTCCTGTCATCGAGATCACCTATTTTTCTATTTGTTTGTGAAGTAGACATTATGTCTTACCAATGATCTTTGTGCATAGCCTTTTCTCATGTTAGTGGGAAGGACACAAATGATGACCTATTAGTATTAGTATTTGTATTTTGAGCTACACCAGTGGTGCTCAGAGCTTATTCCTGGCTCTGTGCTCACGGATCATTCCTGGTGGGCTCAGGGGACCATGTATGATGCCAGGTGCCAATATATTGAACCCAAATTGACTGTACACAAGGCAAGCTTTCTACCCTTTATATTATTGCTCCAGTTTGATGAAGCTTTGTTTTTAAGAAATTTTAAAAAGTTTACTATTTGAGTTCCCTCATAATTTGGTAATGTAAAAAACCATAAGGCTGATTTTCATAATGTTAAGATTAGCTGCATTGATCCATCCTCTAAATTTTGCACGTCATGACTTTTGACAAGGAGAAATAGAAATAAAATTCTAATACCATCATTAATTTTATTTTTTCTACTGGGGATTCTCTTCTTTTGTGGAAGAAATTTCTGTCAGCAGTTATTGAGTTAGGAAAAGAAGGGCAGTTTCTCATCCATTTATCCAGAAGAATGATTCGGGGCCTTAGTCAGTGGTTCACCTGCTATTTTCCTACTATTTTGCAGATGCACACGGGGAAGCCTCTTATCATCTCAAACCTCTACAGTTTGTTTGTTTGTTTGTTTTTGTTTTTTGGGTCACACCCAGCATCGCTCAGGGGTTACTCCTGGCTCTATGCTCAGAAATCCTTCTTGGCAGGCTCGGGGAACCACATGGGATGCTGGGATTCGAACCACTGTCTTTCTGCAAGCAAGGCAAATACCTCCATGCTATCTCTCCGGCTCCAGCCTCTACAGTTTTTGGTGGATACTTTTGGGCCATACCTGTGATGTTCAAGTTCTAATCCTGGCTCTGTGCTCTGCAGTGACCCCTGTTGGTGTCTGGGAGACCATATATGCTGCCAGATTTGAACGAGGGTCAACTACATGGCAAGGCAAGACAGGGCTTTAATTTCTTGTTTATTTCTCCAGCATCTAAATGTAGATTTGTATTTTTGGGCCACACATGAGTGTGCTTAGGGCTTACTTCTGAATCTGGGCTCAAGGATCACTTCTGGTGATACTCGAGACTATATGTGGTACCAGTGATCAAACCTGGATTGACTCCATGAAAGCAATCTCTCTGGCTCCAAAACTAGACTTTTGAGTCACTTGCCATGATCCTTTATGAAGTTTAAATTGTCCCATTTCTGACCAATGGAGGTGCTTTCTAGTTGGTCTGTGTGTCTTTTTAACTCAGTTCTAGCAGTCATAGTCCTTTATTTCTAGGTGGCATATTTTGAAAGTAATTGAACTAGTTGGTCTTTAAGATAGCTGTGACTTTTCTTTCCAGTAAAGGTATTGGGTTCTAATATTTTACAATGATATCTCTTCTATTGAAAAAGACACCATTCTGGCTAAAGAAACTGTGGCACATATACACAATGGAATATTATGCAGCCGTCAGGAGAGATGAAGTCATGAAATTTTCCCATACATGGATGTACGTGGAATCTATTATGCTGAGTGAAATATGCCAGAGGAAGAGAGAAAGACACAGAATAGTCTCACTCATCTATGAGTTTTAAGAAAAATGAAAGACATTATTGCAATAATTTTCAGAGACAAAAGAGAGGAGGGCTGGAAATTCCAGCTCACTTCATGAAGCTCACCACAAAGAGTGATGAGTGTAATTAGAGAAATAACTACATTGAGAACTACTCTAACAATGAAAATGAATGAGGGAAGTAGAAAAAGCCTGTCTAGAGTACAGGTGGGGTGAGGGGGTGGGGAGGAGGGAGATATGGGACATTGGGGATGGGAATGTTGCACTGGTGAAGGGGGGTGTTCTTTATATTACTGAAACCCATGTTGGTAATCAAGGTGTTTAAATAAAGATATTAAGATAAAAAAGAAGGAAAGATATGCCATTCTGATTTTTTTCTTCTATTTTGACTTCACACTGTAGGTGAAATAGTACATTGGGAGATATGAATTGTTCTTATCTTTCTCTGATTTCTTTACTTCTACTTTCAAGTCACTGACTCAGGACAGTTCATAATGGAAGCTCAGTGTCTAGATGGGAAACAAGCAAAGGGACAGGAACATTTCCATCCTGAAGGCTGTCCAATGAGGCTTACCATAGAAGTCCTGAGTTTGAAAACTGGTTGGTTTCAAAATACACCCACAGGCTAGTTGTTGTTATTACAAATATATTATTTTTCTCAGCTTCTAGCGAGGGCATCAGGCAGGAAGCAGAGTTTGCTGTGTTTCATCCAGGCTGAATGGGGAGCAAAGACAGACCTCAGGTCCCCTACTGAGCTGTTCTGGGGGCATCCAGAAGGCTGCAGAGCTGGCCAGGCCTTGCCAGGTGGCTGCAGAGAGTCAGCTCGAGTCTCTCCAAGCCACAAGCTGGAGCCTGTCCTCCAAGCAGTGTCTGAACCAGAGCCAGGCAACAGGGCCAAGTCCCCGAGGCTGTCCCAGGGACCAGAAGGTCTAACCAGAGGGAAGCCTGGGCTTAAATTCCAGGGCAAAGACAAAAGCTCCCAATAGCTACTGAGGAGAAGCTGAAAATGCCTCTTTGTAAATGCTTGCAGGACACAGCCTCATATATATAAATCCTTTATAATAAAATGTAAAAAGACCTGTGATTTTTGTTTCCCTTTGCCCTGTGAAGCACATGTGACTTCAAAGGCAACTCTGTAGGGTGCAGGGAGGAAAGTGTTTGCTTTTATTTCTGACTTTGGCACAAATCCCCCCTCCATCTATTTTGGATGGCCAGGAAACAAAATGTGCTTTTCACTTTATACTCATTTACATTTCTCAGGCCTACCTCTATTTTCTTATAGTGATAGTTTTTTGCTTCTTCAACCTCTAGGTCCCTACCCAGTCTTTGAGGCTTTATTTGGATAGAAAATGCCAAGAACTCACCTAGATGAGTGCTTCTCTTTCCTTTTCATAAACAGTGCCTTCAGAATAGATTTATTTATTTATCTGGCCACACCCAGATGTGCTCAGGGCTTACTCACAACTGTGCACTTAAGGATAAGTCCTGGTAGGCTTGTGAAACCATTTGGGATGCCAGATAATGAACCTCAGTTGGCCACATGAAAGGCAAGCACCCTACTCACTGTACTATGGCTCTGGCTCCTGTCTTCAATTCTTTTCTTTGTTTGTTTTTGGGCCACACCCAGTGATGCTCAGGGGTTACTCCTGGCTCTGTGCTCAGAAATCGCTCCTGGCTTGGGGGACCATATGAGATGCTGGGGATTGAACCTAGGTCTGTCCTGGGTCAGCCGTGTGCAAAGCAAATGCCCTACTGCTGTGCTATACCTCCAGCCTCTGTCTTCAGAATTTTAATGTACTTGTTTATAAGATGTTTGAAACTTAAAATACCCTTTTACTAAGCAGTCTTATTTTGTAGGGTGCCCAGGTTCATTTCGGTCTGGTTGGACTTCTTGGTGGTGATGAGTGAGGTACAGCTTCAACTTTGTGCCTGAGTTCTATGTGTGTGATCAAAAGAACTCCGTGAATCACAGACAAGAGACACCAATATTGTTTGCAAGGACTCAATTTTCCTTTCCCAGCTCAAGACTGTTCCTTCAGTATTTGGGGTGTATGTGTGTTAGTTTCCTTTGTGATTATTTCATTCTTCCTTTCCGGCAGTCACAATCACACTTCAGCAGAGATGATGAAGCTTATGCTGCTTGGATTACTTTTGGCCTATTTATTTTTGATGACTTTTGTTGGCTTTTACAAATTCTTCCTGCCCTGTGCTGTTTGAAAACTTGAATGTGTGTGTTGGTGTGTTGTCGGTGATCTCTGCCATAAACACTGATCCTCATGAGCCCAAAGTGGCTGCTTTTATTGCCTTTCCAGGTCTTATGATTTTTCAGGAAGAAATTTGGACCATATTCTAGGAAAAAGAGTCCCTGGTGTGGTCATTATAGCTCAGCCAATAGAGGGAATTATATTATGATGCTATTAGGGTCAGTATCTTTGGTAAGAAGGATTCTTTACTATCTTTATATTAAAAACTTATAATTTATTGGTTATTTTCTTCTAATATTTGTTAGTAAGATTATATTAGAGATAGTTAAATAATAATGATGCTGATAATAATAATAGTTATATCTCTGTGCCAAAAGATTTACCATTATATCGTCATCTCATTCTTTATCAAGAGAAAATCCCCCTCAAAAGTTGGAGTGGGTCAGGGCTGGAGAGATAGCACAGTGGTAGGACGTTTGCTTTGCACACAGTGGATTCAGGACAGATGGTGGTTCGAATCCTGGCATCCCATATGGTCCCCCGAGCCTGCCAGGGATGATTTCTGAGCACCAAGCCAAATATATATATATTTTAAATTTTGGGAGCACAGTGATGCTCAATTCAGGAATTATTCCCAGTGATATTTGGGATATATGGGATGCCAGGGGTTGAACCCTGGTTGGCCATATGCAAGGCAAACAAACACCTTATCTGCTATGCTATTGCTCAGGCCTCAATTAGTTGTCTTTGGATTTTTGCTTATTACCTATTCATTTTTAGTTTTGGGGCTCCACCCAGTTGTGCTCAGGGCTTACTCCTGGCTCAACTCTGAGGGATTAATCCTGGTAGTACTTAGGGAATCATATGCAGTGCCAGGGATCAAATCCATGTCTTCTGGGTGCAAGGCAAGAACCGGTTTGGTCTCTCAAACCGTCTGTTTAAATACTTTGCCAGATGCATGTGATAATTCGTTGTTTTCACAATTTGGTGGCTTAAATTCCTTAGAGATTGTCTGAAATATTATAGTGAATGATATTTATTTTCAGAATTATTTGTAAGAATAAAGAAAAATAGTTTTTTGTTTTGTTTTGCTTTGTTTTGGGGCCATATCCGGCAGTGCTCAGGGGTTACTATTGGCTCTGCACTCAGGAATCACTCCTGGTGGTGCTCAGGGGATCACATGGGATGGTGAAGATGGAACCTGGGTCAGCCACATGCAAGGCAAGCACCCTGTCTGTTGTACTATCACTCCAGACCAAATAGTTTTCTTCAAACAAATAGAAAGAAATTCTCCTATGTGTAAAAAGGTAGTTTTTAGTGTTCACCTGGAGGCTCTGTTCTACATGATACCTGACAGTCATCGCAGGTGGGCTTCTTTGTCCAGGGACTCTGTTATGCATCAGTAAAGTCCCAGCAGGATTTGCATAAATATTTTCCAACGGTTCTTAGAATCATTAAGAGTGATGTTTATTGGATATCTTTTAGGACTACGGAAACATCAGAGGTATGTGAAACTTTATTAGTTTTCTTTTTTTATTTGTGTATGTCATGTGGTGCTCAGCAACTATTTCAGAGCTTCCAGCTTGCTGCTCAGGGTCACTTCCAACAGTGCCCTGGGGACTGACCATGCAGTTTTGGGGATTGAATTTAGACCTTGAGCTTGTAGCATGCCACTTCACTGAGCTCTTTCTATTTTGATTATTAGCATTACAGAAATTTAGGGTTGGGGGTATAGTTCAGTGGTAGAGTATTTGCTTGCATAACTGAGGCCATGGGTTCTACCCTCAGTACTGAGAGAGAGAGAGGGAAGAGGGAGAGAGAGAGAGAGAGAGAGAGAGAGAGAGAGAGAACATATTACAAAAATTATGTTGTATTAAGAAGATAAGAGGAGGGAGTTAGAAAACAGAAACTTGGGGCTGGAGTGATAGCACAGTGGGTAGGGCATTTGCCTTGCATGCAGACAACCCAGGTTTGATCCCTGGTATCCTAATTGGGTTCTTAAGCCCTTCAGGAATAATTTCTGAGTTTAAAGTGTTTCTGGGTGTAGTCCTAAAACACCAAAACAAAATAAAATGAAAAAAAGAGGGGTCGGAGAGATAGCACAGTGGTGGGGTATTTGCCTTGCATGCAGAAGGACAGTGGTTCGTATCCTGGCATCTCATATGGTCCCCCAAGCCTGCTGGAGGCAATTTCTGAGCATAGAGCCAGGAGTAACCCTTGAGCATTGCCAGGTGTGATCCCCCCAAAAAATCCCCAAAAAATTAGAAAAAAGAAAATAGGCAAAACAGATATGCTTGAGGGCAGATATAAAGAGACTCTTTCATGGCTTCCCATTATAATTTTTGTTTATCTGTTTTACAGGAAATTGATTTGTCTCTTATTTTTAGTGTCTGTTTCTGCCAATGACTCAGATTTCTCTGTCTGTATCTGAAATTCTGAACACAGAATTTCCCATAATCTCAAATGCTGTGTCAACTCACCTAGATTAAGTCATTTCTTCCTTTCTTTTTTTTATTGTAGCACTTTTGTTCTAATTATGCAGGTTCAAAACTATTGATTTCTCTTATTTCCTTATTTTATGTTGCCATGTGGACCCCCCCCCCCCAGATTGTAAATAGATCAAAAGGGTAGAATAAAATTTTTGTTTGTTTTTGGGCCACACACAACAGTGTTCAGGGGTTACTTATTCCTGATTCTGCACTCAGAAATCACTCTTGGGAGGCTCAGAGAACCATATAGGATGTTGGGAACCAAACCCTGATTGGCCATGTGTAAAGCACCTTATCTGCTGTACTATCTCGCTGGATCTGCAGAATAGAATAATTTTGTTTTGTTTTGTCTTGGGGCCATACCTGGCAATGCTCATGGGTTACTCCTGGCTCTGCACTGAGAAATTACTACTGGCAGTAATAGATGGACCATGTGGGATTCCAGGGTTGGCCACAATTAAGGCAAGTGCCCTAACCACTGTAATATCTCTCCAGTCCAAGACTAGAACAATTTTTAATTATTAGAATCCAGATGTGTAGAGCTTGTACAGTGGCCAGAAAGAAACAAAGTGATGTTCTTGAGAATTTGCTGAAAGACACAAAGGGCCACATTTCAACTTAATGGCATTGTAAATGATCCTATGTCAGGGCATGAGACACGGTGGGAAAGAGCCTCACATTCCTTGACCTGAAGTAAGAAATTTTCTGTTATCTTCCATAATACTGGTTTATTAAATTAGAATAAATAGAATTTGCTTTAGATGTTTTAGAATAATTTACGACTGAAAGGAAGCCTATTATTAAGTTCCTATTTTTCTATTATTGTATTTTTGATATATTGCTATATTTATACCCAAACACATTGATTCTTAGCTTCATGAGCAATCTGTCTTTTTTTAAATAATATAAATAATTAAGCACCTTGGTTACAAGCATATTTGTAGTTGCGTTTCAGTTATAAACAGAATACCCCCCTTTACCAGTGCAACATTCCCACCACCAATGCCCCCCTCCTCTCCACCCCTGCCTGTATTTGCGACAGGCATTCTACTTCTCTCATTCTTTAACATTGTCACACTAGTTTTTAGTGTAGTTATTTCCCTAACAGAGTTTACCACTTTTTGTGGTGAGCTTCAATTTGTGAGCTGGTCCTTCCAACCTTTCCAGCCCTTAACTCTATTGTTTCTGAGCCTTATAACAGTAATGTCTTTAATTTTTTTTAAAACCCATAGATGAGTGAGACTATTCAGTGTATATCTCTCTCCCTCTGACTTATTTTACTTAACATAATAGATTCCATGTATATCCATGTATAGGAAAATTTCATGACTTCATCTCTCCTGATGGCTGCATAATATTCCATTGCTAATTTGTCTTTTTTAAATTCTGGGGCCATATCTGATGAGACTATTCCCAGCTCTATGCTCAGAAGTAATCTCTGGTGGTGTTCAGGGACCCATATGTAGTATCAGGGATTCGAACTAGGATTACTGCCATTGTGGCTACATGAAAGGCAAATGCCTTACCCCCTGTACTATATTTCTGGCCCTGATCCCAGGCTGTCTTGCCGATAGCTGATGAATGGTGGGATGGACTATCCTATACTATTCTATGAGCTCTTTCACTATTGGTGTTTATGTGGAGATAGCACAGCCATTTCAGATACTAAAGATACCAGCCTGATATTGGGTAGGAGATTTTACTTGGTGGGTGTAAGGCTCCCAAGTTATACTTAGGGAAGTTTGGGGGTCCCACTAGCAATTCTCTGATAATCAAGGTGGCAATTTATTGTAAGAACCCAAAGGTACAGAGATGCTTGGGACTTGCAATGTGTAGGAGAGGGGAGGGTCTCCATGGCCATCCTGACCATCCTGGAACTCTCTAAACCCTTCTGGGCTCTACCATCTGATGTTCAGGGGACTCATGTGGTTTAAGGAGATGAATCCAAGTTGCCTGCATGCTGGTCATACATCCTTACTGCTTTACTCTCTCCCAGCCTCTGGGTAGGAGATTTGACTTACTTTCTATGACCTCTTAATGAAGAATTTTATTATTATTATTATTATTATTATTTTGTTTTTTTGGGTCACACCTGGTGATGCTCAGGGATTACTCCTGGCTCTGTGCTCAGAAATTGCCCCTGGCATGCTCAGGGGACCATATGGGATGCCATGATTTAAACCACCGTCAGTTCTGGGTTGGCAGCTTGCAAGGCAAACACCCTACTGCTGTGCTATATCTCTGGCCCCAGATTTTTATTATTTACTACGATTCCTAAGAGTAATATTTCTATTTCTTCTATTATTTAATATTCAGGGGAAAACGTACCAATGTGAAGCTTTTTCCATGACCCGTTGGAAAGCATATGGGTCAACACTTATAAATGACACTACTGGTAGAGTATTGGTATTATAGAGTATTGGTGGATTGCAGTGATTGTTGAAATCATGTCTCAAATCAATGTTAATAATACTATATTTAGGGGCCGGAGTGGTGGCGTAGCGATAGGGTGTTTGCCTTGCACACTGCTGACCTAGAATAAACCGTGGTTTGATCTCCCGACATCCCATATGGTCCCCCAAGACAGGAGCAATTTCTGAGTGCAGATCCAGGACTAACCCCTGAACGTCACTGGGTGTGGCCCACCCCCCAAATATTACTATATTTATTTGGCTTTATTGATATTCAACATAATAGTTGAGTTTAAAAGCTTGGAAGCACTGTATTTGGTTTATGATGACCTTAAGGGAGTCCTGATAGCCTGGCTAAGCTTATACAATTATATAGCAATAAAGACTAAATAAAATAAATAAACAGCAATCAATAAACAACAATAAAAATGTTGCTTCAGAAAAGAGATAGATGAGATTTGAAAGATGCTTTGCTTTTAGCTTAATCCATGAAATAGAAGGAAAGAAAGGGGGTGACTTGAGGGTCCTGGTTATGTCCTATATAGGAAAGTTTCAGAACTTCACATATGGTAGAACTGATCTGGGTTTCTCAGCCATGCCCAGTTTTCCTGTTCTGATGCTTTCTGTGGTTCTCTCTCCATTCCAGGGAGGAAGCTAGAAGTTATTATCTGAAATGTAAAAAATGTCTTTTCTTTAGATCCTTTGCCAGAATTCCATCATCATCTTGAAACAAAGAACATAGCTCTTTGAAACAAAGAACATCCACAGCTTACACAATGGAAGAATTTCTTTGAACTGGATCAACCCTAGAGAATGTGCCTTCCTAGCAACAAATGCAGTGTGCAGTGTGAATGCAGACATGGATGGGGTGTGTGCCTTTCTCTGGAGAGTGTTACTCTCTCCATTAAAGGAACATCTATACTCCCCTTTGCACCCTCTCGTTTAGGTGGGTGGCTTCTCTGTTTCCACAAAGCAGAGTCTCCACTGATAAGGTAGGAGGAATAATGGAAAGGCCAAATCCTATTTTACAACCGCCATAGGCATGAATAGGTGGTCCAGGCAAGACCAGTCAGTGGATGTTGAAGGCAGTGAGGGAAAGATTGTTGAGGAGCTGATGCTTCTCAAGGTGTTGGCATTTGGGCATGTCAACTGCGAAGGGGAAAGAAGAAAATCTGAATGAAAGGTGATCATATTCAAACAACTGAATCACTAGAAGGATAAGTAGATATCCTGGTTCTGCTGATGTATTCCGGCCTGTAACTTAGGCAGTATTCTTGCCCCAAATGTTTAACCTGAATTTAATTAGAAAGAAATATTTTAGAAAATGAAGCTTTCTGTATTTAAGAAAGCCAGCCATTAAAAACAAATTTTTTTGGGCTGGAGCCATAGTGCAGTGGTAGGGCATTTGCCTTGCATGCTGATCCAGGATGGACTTTGGTTTGATCCCTAGCATCCCATATGGTCCCCCAAACCAAGAGTGATTTCTGGTGCAGAGCCAGGAGTAACCCCTGAGTGTCACTGGACATGGCCCCAAAACCAAAAATAAGCAAATAAATAAAAAAAATCAAATTACAATATAAATGACATCCAAAGGTGACACCACCGTAGAGTATTGGTTTTATAGAGTATTGATGGATTACAGTGGTTGTTGAATCATATATCAAATTAAATGTTATCTATTTACTATATTTATTTGACTCTGCTGACATGCCAACATTTAAAGAGACTAAAATAATATGGTATTTAAATATGATCACGTGTGACCTTTCGTTGGGAGAAATGAGTATTTATTGGGTCATTGGGGAAAATTTGAAAATGGGTCACATGCATTAATTTTTCAAACTGCTATAATTTTTTTTTTTTTTTTTGGTTTTTGGGTCACACCTAGAAGTGCTCAGGGGTTACTCCTGGCTCTACGCTCAGAAATCGCCCCTGGCATGCACAGGGGATCATATGGGATGCCGGGATTCAAACCACCATCCTTCAGCATGAAAGTAAAACGCCTTACCTCCATGCTATCTCTCAGGCCCCAAACTGCTATAATTTTACAAATGACAGGATATCTTTGTTCTCAGGAGATTCATTTTGAATTGCTTTATTTGTTTTTTGGTTTTTGTCCACACCTGGCTGTGCTCAGGGCTTACTTCTAGGATTACTCCTGACTTACTTCCTTGGTGCCAGGGATAGATCTAGGGATAGGCTTGTGCAAAGCCATCACCTTACCCTCTATACTACTTCTCCTACCTCATTTCGAACTATTTAAGATATAATTTTCACTGATATTGTTCATATGAGCCAGGTAAATGTATGTGATACTATTTACTATCTATAATTTATATTGTAAGCGATAGAAGATAAAATCATGTTATCATTCAATAAATAAAAATACAAACAACTTATACATATTTTCTTTATACACACATGTACATATATCCTATACATATAGAAAAATGCTGACAATTTGTGAGTCTAGACAGAGTCTAGATGTGAGTCTTCTCATTGCACTGTGATTGGAATCTTTCTGAGGTTAGAAATTTTTCAAAATAAAAAAATTGGGAAAGAAGTATTTTTTTTGTGAAGAATAGAGTTGATATTTAAACTTATTTGCATGAGATAATAATATTTTACTACTGCTGACTAAGTTAGATATTGCAGTCCTTGCAAGTAAGTATTCACAATCTGTTCAATGAGATTGATTCAGAAACTGAAGTAGTTGGAGAGGAGAATAGGTCTACTCTTGGACACCTTTGTCGTTCTCTTTTGTTTCTACAATATTGACTTTCTCCTGTTGAGAGTCCTTAGCTCACAGAATTGTTGTGAGAATTAATGAGATAATGTATGGGAAAGTGCTTTGTAAGCTGTGAATATAATGTCTTTATTTTCTTTTGTGTTTAGAGTTTAATGCACTGAATTGAAACATCTAAGGTGTTTTCCCCATATTCAACATTCCCTGAATATAAATCACATCAGGGACTTTACTATATATTCATTGTATATATATTTATTTTTATGACACATATAATTTAGAAATACTAAGCTTCTCTCATTTAGATGTGATTAGTTCCCTCATGGCAGAACTGGAACAGCTTCTTTTGGTCTTGTTTGAATATAAAAATGATTCAGGACAATGCCTATCTATAATTTATTAGCTTTTATAGCAACATAATAAAACTTTAGTTACTCTTTCATGTTCATTTAACCAGTTGTACTTGTGAAAAAAATTCTTTCCCCAGAGGTTGGAGAAAGAGCAAACAAACACTTTGCCATAAGTCAATAGAACATTAAGAAGAGAAAAAAATTCAGCTGCTTGCTGTGTTATTAGCTTGGGATAATTTTAATTTTAAGTATGCTTTCAGAATGTTATTGTTAAACTAAGTATAAAAATCAGGGCCGGAGAGATAGCATGGAGGTAAGGCGTTTGCCTTTCATGCAGGAGGTCATCGGTTCAAATCCCGGCGCCCCATATGGTCCCCCGTGCCTGCCAGGAGCAATTTCTGAGCCTGGAGCCAGGAATAACCCCTGAGCACTGCCGGGTGTGACCCAAAAACCAAAAAAAAAAAAAAAATCAATCTGTGTGGAGTACTCAGAATGAATGTGGAAAATACAGAATAATTTTTTTTCTTTCTGAAGGAGGCAGACTGGAAATGGTAGTATATCTCAAGTGGTGATGTTTTGAAATTGACTGGAAGACTATAGAGAAAGAAAGAATGATAGCAAGGAAGAATATAAGGAGAATTATTCAACTGGTACAGTAGCTCAAGTGTAATCTGTGGTGGGCACAAATTTTATTGGTAATAGCTGTTGGGGTTATCAGATTAGCCTAGTTGACTGACATTAGGTTGCTGTCTGAAGAAGAATACTAAATACTTAAATGACAATAATAAATGACGATAATAAATGATAATTGTATCAGGAGTGATATCAAGTGTTTTGAGTATGTTTTCTCTGTTAGAGCTCTCAATATCATATAAGGTATGATATTTTAATGCTTTTATGGATAAGCAAGACAGGCTCAAGGGAGTCAGATAATTTCCTCAAGGTTCACTGAGACTAATGCCAAGGTTGCTACTTTGAACCAAAGTGGTCTGACTTCAAGGTGACCTGACTTTCATTGTTTAGACACCAGGAGTCTAAAGCTGATGTCTTCAAACTTGATGCTGGAAAGGACAGAATGAGAAATTTTGGTGACATTTTAGATGTAGATCATATTTTAATGATAAAAATGAAAGGGTTAGAATTACTTTCAACTTAAAAAAAACTAAAAATAGCTAGCAATATATATGGATTGGCAGTTTCCAGGCATTAGACAAGCAGTACATGACAATAATCTTTCAGAGAGGGGAAACAAATGAGATGCATCAGTTTACTGCCTGAAGCATATTTTTTTATGATCAGATATGCAGCTTCAGCATATGCTTTCAGTTGAGGTTATAGATAATAGAGGTCAGAGGGCATATAGGAAAAAAATTCTTTTAGAAATAATGGCTTGGGGCCAGAGCAGTAGTACAGTGGGTAGGGAACTTGCCCTGATGTAGCCAATTTGGATTTGATTTCTGGTACCACATGCGGTTCCCTGAGCCCTCCAGGAGCAATATCTGAGTGTAGAGCTAGGAATAGCCCCTGGGTACTGTCAGGTGTACTCCCCAGACATGCCCCCCCAAAGGAAACAATGGGTTAAAAATCCAATTTTGGTGAAAGCTGTAATTGTACATCCAAAGGTTCCCGAAAACCCAATAAGAATAAAAATGATAAAAGTACATCAAGGTATATCATTATTTTTTATTTTTATTATTTTTATTATATATGAGTAAAATATATATATTTACTCATATATATTAAATATGAGTAAAAAGACTCATTAGGAACAGAACAAAAAAAACTGTTCATTAGAAACACCAAGAGTTGAAAGGCAATGAAGCAACATCTTTAAAGCACAAAAAGAAAACCTTTCAACTTAGAATTCTATATCAAGCTGAAATATCTTTAAAACAAAATAAGATGAAATAAAGACAAAGCTGAGAGAATTCATCATATAAACTGAGTGCCATCATAGGAAATGTGAAATAGGGGACCAGGTAGAAGGAAAGTGATGCAAAAGGGAAACCTGGGGATTTTCACAAAGAAATGAAGGGCACTAGAAAAGCCCAAGATGAATATAAGTACTGAGGTGCTGTGTTTTTCAAAATGACTTTAGTTGGTTAAAGCAAGTGGGCAACAGCATATTGTGAGTTACTGTAGTAATTAGTTGATAGTTGCACATATGAGAGGAGGTCAAGAGAAGATTAGATTAGAATACCTACAATATACAGACTGATATATTTTATGTAATGTATAGAGTAGTATAATAAACTTGTAGGAAAACTGACAAGATGTATATTACATGTCCTAATGAACCCACTAAAGAAACAACAGATACAACTGTTAAGTCAAGAAAATGATAGTAAATCATAAAAAACTTTAAATGTGGGGGCCCGAGCAGTGGCGCAAGCGGGAAGGCGGCTGTCTGGGAGGGACTGCGGTTCGATTCCCCACAGCGGCCCATAGGGCACCCCCACAAAGCCAGAAGCGATTTCTGAGCTCCTTGCCTAGGAGGAAGCCCTGAGAGTCACCAGCTGTGGCCCCCAAAACCAAAAAGATACAAAAGCTAAAAACACACACACACACACACACACTTTAAATGTAAAAGAGAAAATGGGAAACAAATGGATTGTGAAAACAGAAAACACTATTTTTATTAAAAGCAAGGGTTTTAAGCGCTGCCAATTAAAAAGTAAATTTTGTGGATGGAATAAAAAAAAGCAAGACACATTTGTGCTAAGAAATTCACTTCTAGGTTTTGTTCCTCCCAAATAATGCTCAGAGGAACCAGGTCCCTTCATAGCCGCTCTTGGCCACTGTTCAATGTGAGAATCTGAGGATATGTGCCACCTGATGTGGTACTCAGGGGACCTCCAGGGCCACACCCAGTGATAGGGAAACTCTGTGTGCTGGTGATCATGCTGGTCTGCTGCAGGCAAAGCATGTTCTTTAACCCTTATGTTATATCTAACCAAGAAATCCACTTAACATATAAGGCTATGGGGGAATATATAAGCTTATAGATGGATTATAAAGACTGAAAAAAGATATAGTACATCAATATTAGTTCCAAGAATGCTGGAGAGATTATAGACATATAAAACAAACTATATTTCTGAGCAAGGACTATTTACCTGGAATAAAGAGAGCAACTTAAAGATGATAAAGGAGCCATTTAAGAAAAAGGTTATAGCAACTGTGAATGTGATTGAAGGTCATAACCTTAAATTTAAAAGAGTAATCTCAAATCCATAATTACATTAGGAGATTTTAACACCTCTCAATAATTATTGGGACATGTGTACAGAAAATCAGTAATAAATCAAATTCTGAACAGCACTCTCAATAGCATGACCTAATTGACATTTAAAGAACATTTACAATCAGCATCTGCAGAATATATGTTCTTTTTCATAGCATTTAGAACATTACCCAAGACAAGTGATTTTTTTTTGGATATAAAATAAGTTGACACAAAGTGTACTTTCTGATTGCAAAAGATTAAATTAGAAGTAAACTACAGAAATATTCCTATAAAATCATTAAATATATTTTTGAACTTTGTTTTGGCTGTGCTAAGGGTTTGTGCTAGCTTTGCACTCAGGGACCACTTCTGGTGAGTTTGGGAGAATATGGGGTGATGGTAATGGAACTCAGTCCCACCATGTGCAAGGTACACACTTTACCAATGGTAATATGTCTCTAAGTCCATAAAACTACCAAATATTTGGAAGCAATATACCATACTTTTAGCTAAGTATTAAAGAAGAAATTATAAGCAAAATGGGAAATATTTCAAATTGAATGAAAAATAAAGACATTACAATCTAAGAGTTTCCAATGAAACTGTGCTTAGATATTGCATTAAATAATTGCATGAAACATGTCTATATTGGAAAAGTAGGAAACTCTAACATCAGTGACTTGGATTTATACCATAAGTAGCTAGGAAAGGAATAGCATGTTAAAGTCAAAGTAAGCAGAGAACAGAAATAAATTACAAGAGTTTAAATCAATGAGATAGCAAGATAAGAAAATATTGGAGGAGATCAATGAAAATAAAAGCCAGACTTTTGAAAAGAAAATTGACAAATCTTGAGCTAGAATGACTAAGAAAAAAAGGAAAAGCATAGATAGTCAATAACAGAAATAATAGATGGGTCATTACTGCAGGGTCTACATATATTGAAAGGATAAAAAAATACAATTCCATATCAACACATTTGGTAACTTTTAGATGAAATGCAAATAGCTCTTTAGAGACATATATTTCACAGAAACTTCTTAAGTAGAAAAAGACTTGAATAACTATATTTCTAATAAAAGTTTAAATTTGTATTTTTAAATATTCCCACAAAAAGTCATACATAGTTGCTTTTGCTGGTAAAGTCCTCAAGCATTTAAGGAAAAAATAGCAATACTGCATGAACTCTTTCAGAGTATAGTAGCAATTATGAAAATTATGAATACAGATGCAAAAGTTCTTAACAAAATTTTATCCAGTAAAATTCAACAATATATAAAAAACATCATGGAGCTAGAGAGATAATACAGTGGGTATATTGCTTGCCTTGCAGGTGACTGAGGCATGTTCAAACCATCTGCCTTCCCATATGGTCCCCGAAGCACTACCAGGAACAATTCCTGAGTTCAGAGATAGGAGTAATCTCTAAGCATTTTGGGTGTGACCCACAAATAAACAAACAACAACAAAAGAATCAGACCATGTAAGGTTTATCCCAGAAATTCAGGTTTTATTTAAAATAGTGAAAAAAAAAATCACTGGTATTCTTATCAGCAAAGTGAAAAAAAAAAAACTATAAGTACATCTTAACAGTTATAGAAAAAAGCAAAAAGCATTTTGATCTAACAATGAGGGATAGAAAGGAATTTTTTCATCTATCATAAATAGGAAGATATCATCATTTTGTGGGGGGATAAAGGGGAAAAGGCTCTTAAGTGGAGCTCAGGAGGTCAAGGGCCCCACTGTGGATTCTTGACCAACTATATTGCTGGTTCAGGGCAGGACCCCAGGATTCCCACTTCTCAGTCCTTGAGGTTCCTGAGATACCTGGGCCACCCCTGTGGTGTTGGGTGATTGCCAGGTCCATACTTAGCAGACTCCAGAGCTCCAGCTGGTGATACTTGGAGTGACGCCTGTAGTCAGATCTGGGTTAGGCTCATGGTAGGCATGTGACTTAACTGCCGTTCTTTCTCCCAGTCCTGAGATAACTCTTTAGTAGTAAAAGATGAAAAACTTACCTTTATGATGAGGAGCAGGGTTAGAAGGGCTGGCTTTCACAACTTTGATTCAATATAGTTCTGGAGATTCATGCAATAATGCAAGAAAAAGAAATAAAAATGCAATAGCTTGAAAAATGAGGGTGATATAGCACAGTGAGGAGGGCATTTGCCTTGCACATGACTGACCCAGGTTCAATCCCTGGCATCCCATATAGTCCTTTGAGACTGCTAGGAATAATTCCTGAATGCAGAGCCAGGAGTAACTCCTGAGCACTGTCGAGTGTGCCCCTCCAAATAACTAAATGTTTTGTATTTTTATGTACTACTAATCGGCAATTGGAACTTTAAATCAATATAATTTCAACAGCAAAAAATTATGAAATACTTTCTGATAAGCTTAACAAAAGATGTTTTATGCCTTTACACTTGCTGATAAAAATTAATTATGTTTTCCCGGAGAGATAGCACAGCAGCGTTTGCCTTGCAAGCAGCTGATCCAGGACCTAAGGTGGTTGGTTCGAATCCCGGTGTCCCATATGTCCCCGTGCCTGCCAGGAGCTATTTCTGAGCAGACAGCCAGAAGTAACCCCTGAGCACCGCAGGGTGTGGCCCCCCCCCAAAAAAAGAAAATTAATTATGTTCTAACAATTGGGTAAATATACCATTTTCATAGATGAGAAAACTCAATATTATGCCAATTTACCCAATTGATTTATAAAACCAATATTATCCTAGTTGAAACGCCAGCTGCCTTTTCAATATTATTTGACTTACTGGTTTAAAAGTAAAATTTGTAAAGAGTAGGATTGCATCACTGTACTTAACGAGGTTGGTATCTCATAAACACAAAAACTAACTGGAATGGACCATAGACTTAAATGTAAGAATTAAGACAAATTTCTAGAAGAAATAATAGAAGGAAATTTAGTGACTACAAAGTCACCAAATATTAAAAAAATTGATACCAATATACAGAATTATAAAAATATGGTAAAATGGACATCATGAAATAAAAACTGTTTTCTTTTCAAAAGACACTATTATGAAAATAAAACAGGAAGTTATAAGTTCAGAGAAAACATTTGCAATACCTGTATGAAACAAAAAACTTACCTGTAGAATACACTTAATAAAGGGATAGGAGAGATAGTATAGCAGGTAGGGTACTTACCATGCACATCGTTGACTTTTGATTCAATTGTTGCATTACATAAATACCCCAAAGATAGAAAACTTGTGGGTGCTTGCCTTGCTTGTGGTTGACCTGGGATTGATTTCTGGCACTCCATATGGAATTTCAGCTCTGCTAGGAGTAATTTCTGAGTATAGAACCAGGAGTAATCGCTGAGCATCACCAGGTGTGGCCCTCAACCAAAACAAAAACAAAAAGAAGACAGAAAATTCAAAATTCAAAATGGAGAGGAAATGGGCTTGGAGAAATAGTACAAAACAGCGGTAGGGCATTTTGCCTTGCACACAGCTGATCCAGGACCAATGATGGTTCAAATCCCGGCATCCCATATGGTCTTCCGAGCTTGCCAGGAGCAACTTCTGAGCGCAGAGCCAGCAGTAACCCTGAGCACCACTGTGTGTGTGACTCAAAGACAAAGCAAACAAACAAAAATGGGCAGAAAGTAGAAGTATGCTTTTTGTTTTAAGCCCCAGCTAGTCATTTAGTAGATTTAAAGTAAAATCCCAGTAAGACATCACCACACGCCTATTAGAATAACTAACATTGAAAAGATTGACTACAACCAAGAGATGAAAAGGAAAACTGTCACCTGCTGCCTGTAAATATATAAAATGGTACAAGAAATTTTGTTAGGGGCCGGTGAGGTGGCGCTAGAGACAAGGTGTCTGCCTTGCAAGTGCTAGCCAAGGAAGGACCGTGGTTCGATCCCCCGGCGTCCCATATGGTCCCCCAAGCCAGGGGTAATTTCTGAGCTCTTAGCCAGGAGTAACCCCTGAGCATCAAACTGGTGTGGCCCAATAAAACCAAAAAAAGAAAAAAAAAAGAAATTTTGTTAGTTTCTTGAAAAGTTGGGCACTATACCTGAAAACCCCTATCATTCTACTCTAAGTGAATTATCAAAGAGAAATAAAGCAGATCAGCATAACATATGTTATTTTCAGACTGATGCTTATGTCCATACGGCTTTATTTTGAATAGCTGAAAACTGTAAACAACCCAAATGTCTCTGGGTGACTGGATAAATTTATGTTGTAACTGCTCAACAACAAAAATATTGGTACACTCAACAATATGGGTGACTCAAAATAATTACACTGAGTGACAGGAATCATACAGTAATAGGTAATAGCAATACTCTATGACCACTTTAGTGACATTCTAGAAAATGATAACTTAGGGTTGGAAGAAGGTTGGATGCATGTGTCAGATTAAGTTTGATCTTCAGTGCTACAGGGCCTCAGAGCCTCACCTAGTATAGTTTTGGAGGCCTCCAACCACTACTAGGGAGGTCTGACTAATCCCCAACACTGCAGGGTTGGAACAGTACTACATCCATTGCCCCTGGCATTGATTCACAGCCAGGTTGGCTGAGTATCTTTGGGAGGGGCCCTGGGTTTCCTGAGGACCATTTTTGAAGGCCTCTCCCAGCAAATCAAAGCCAAGAACAAGAAAATTCAATCTTCTCTTCTCACAACAGAAAACATGGGTAGGTCTTTGAATTTGGGTTGGCAGGGGAAAGGAACAAGAATGGAATACAAAGTCACACGAGGATATGTGATGATGGAAATATTCATTATCTTGATTGTGGTTGATGGTTTCATGGGCATACATATGTCAAAACCCATTAAATTATACACTTTACATATGTGCTTTATATTGTTTGCCAATTATACCTCATTAAATCTGTACAAAGAATCCTTATGCCCTCGGTGAAACACATTAACTGCTGTGGTGGAAGCCTAGACATTTGGAACAGATGAGACTTTCGATTGTGAATTTCATCGTCACAGAGAAGTAAAGGATTTGTCGGGGAGCGTCACACACCATTGTCAGAAGCCTTATCAAAACACAGGGCACATGACATGCTCCCCCCAAGAAAGCAGTTCCAGGAAGACAGGCATGTCCAGTCCATCTGCGTGGCCTCCACTCCACTTGCTTCTGTTTTCTACCCTCTGCCGCTTTAGTAAATTTATGCCGGATTGCTGAAAGCAGGATGTTTCCAGAGCTGAATTATAGATGAGAACTGCTTCGCTTTCTTGCTATAGTGGAAAGATATGCTCAGTGAGTGGTAGATCTTATTACAATTTCCACTTATTGAAGTTTTGGGAGTTTTCCCTTGGGCACAAAATTGTTTTACTGATATGCTAGACCAGTCAATGGGAAAGCATCTGAGGTGAAAGGCAGATGATTGGGGTACATATTTTTATTTTACACTAACCAGCAGCTTAAATAAGAAGCACCTCTCTCTGACCAGGGTTGGCTCTGATGTTCCCATCCTTGTGTCTCCCTCTGTGCCCACTCTTTCACCAGTGAAAAAATCTAAGCAAAAACATGTCCCCATCACTTCTGTGCAGGTTGTTTTGGTCAGAGCTACGACTTGGCCATACATAGCTGCAAGTGAGGTGTTAGCTTGGAAGAACAGAGAAAAGGTCTTTTAGGGTGACTATCTATTTTAGCCACAGGGCAGGATCTAATGAACATTGGAATGTTTGTTTTAGAGAGGACTTGAGGTTAACAATCCCCCTAGTTTTCTGTTGTTCCATCCTTTTTCTGAAAGTAAAGAAAACTAGTGCACCACTTCTGTTTTGGTCTGGGAGAGAAGAAACAATCTTCTTTAACAGTGCATCCTGGTACTTAATGATTCATCCCCTAAATCTACAGAATGTTCCAGTGCAAACCTGAGCTGGCTACAAGGGACATCCGAGGGATATGGGCTGAAAGGGTATTATTACCACTAAAAAACTTAGATTGCAGTTTAGTTATAACCAGGAACTTCCTAATGCTCTTTTAAAAATTCAATTGGAAGTTTTGTGGAAAAAACCTGAATTAAATCTTCACTTTTACCAGGGGAGTCTGGAGGAAACTGAGTCATCCAAGGGTATCATCTCATAATCTATATATTTACCTATATTACCTACTTATCTCTTCTCTATTATCTATATATCTATCATGAGGCAGTTCTGTATAATGAGTAAAATTGTGGGATATATTTACTCAGAAAATCCAAATGATGTATGTTTGTCATATATTTCTTTGCCTCTATGGTCCATTTCTTTTGCAGAAAATTAGAAATTCGCTAAAAACACAAACATATAAGGAGCATCTAAGAAACTTTCCTTCCTAAGCCCTCTATGGAGAGAATTTCCCTTTTTCTGTTGGTGTCCTAAGGTTGGGGACCCTCTCAGAGTCCATGGATATTGGGCTTGCCACGTCCTAAGAGCCATGCCCGAGATTTTTGTCTCTTCTATGGGGTGCAAAAGAGTTGCCTAGCAACCTTGATTCTCCAGGCTCTCACACTGCCTGCCAGCCTGAGCTGACAAAGGAGCGGAGTTGGAGGGTGAGAGTTTCATTTCTCAGCTGTGGTGAGAAGGGGATGAAGGAAGGAGAGGCACATGGGATGAAAGTCCTATCAGCAGTGAGGCAGAGAAGCAGAGGTGGATGGAGGTGGAGTGTGTTTGGGAACCTCTTAACTTGTGGTTCCTGTGAGGTCCCCTGGAGGATGCAAACGGGCTAAGCCTGGAGCCCTCATTAGTAGAGAGAGTTAAGTGCATACCTTGACCCGGCAGAGTGCAAATAGAAGTTTCTGAAGTATTCTTTTGGGGGGGGGGTGTTTGGGCCACACCTGGCAGCGCTTAGGGATTACTCCTGACTCTAAGCTTCAAAATCATTCTTGGCAGTCTCAGGGGACTATATGGGATGTTGGGAATCGAATCTGGGTCAGTCTTGGGTTGGCTGATTGCAAGGCAAATGCCTTATCCACTGTGCTCTTGCTCTGGCCCCTGGAATATTCTTGTTCTATAAGAGGGTTTGTCCATTGGGCCTAGATCAATGGGAATGGTTTTGAAGGAATTTTATATATATATATAAATATATATATTATATTTATATTTATTATATTATAATATTATATATTATAATATATATTATATTTATATATATATTTAAAACTGAAGGAGGCTTTTGATCCACATATCCACCTACCAACCTGCATGCAGCTCTTTTAGTTTATTAATAACCCCCAAATGGTTCAAGCTGCTTCTTATCATTTCTAAGTGTTTATTTTTTTGTTTGTCTTGTTTGCTTTTGAATTTTGGGCCACCCTCAGCAGCCCTGAGGGCTTATTTCTGGCTCTACACTCAGGAATTAGTACCAGAGGTACTGGGGAGACTATCTGGGATGCTGGGAATCGAATCCAGGTTGGCCATGTCCAAGGTAAGTGCCCTCTCCTCTGCGCCATCATTCCAGCCCGAGCCATTTCTAAGTGTTTCAATAGGTGCCAAAAGGTAGCCACTTGTAGCCAGTCTCGAACTGGCTCCTTGGTGCCCTGTGGGGCATGGCTATGGACTCCTGGGAATGAGCTGCAGGGCTGGAGATCAACTTCACGTTGGAAATACCACCAGTCCCTGGTTCACATTTTTCCTGGCTCCTTCCATCATTTCCTGGAGTGAGAATGGAGGCACGTGTGTGGAGCACTCAGAGGGCGGGTATTTCTATTGGGGGGGGGAGCGAGGGGGAGATTTACCTCTTTTCATCTTAGATGCAGCCCCAGCCCTTTGTGGAGCCGTTTTCTGAAGGGAATCAGATGAGTTTTTCGGAGCTGAAGGAAGTCAGAAGACGGAATAAATAAAAGCTGAGAGGATATTGAAAGGGGTGTGTGTGGGGGAAACATATGTTTTCAGATGATATTTTAAACTAGATGGAGAGTTGATGAGACAGAGATACTGTGAACGGGCTCCAGATGGTGGGAATGGCGCTGGCAGGCTGGGGTGAGGGACAGAGTGCAGCATGGCCCCAGAGCATGGGGCAACAGGGCTTCAGGGTTCCAGCACCCACCCATCCTCCATCAGATCGTCTGCTCCCTTTTAATTCTGTTTGAGGGTCCCCTTCCATCCACTCCTCACCCCTCCACTTTGGCAAGCTCAGTAGAAATGGGAAGTCTTGATTCCATATTCCCTATTCCTCCCCCTTCCCAACTTAATGCAAAAAACATTTTATTAATTTTTATGGTATCAACATTTGAGGTCAACTAGCAGGCATGTAAGGCATGTGATTTACAAAGGGGTCATAGCCCAACATAACTTTATTGCAGTAATATCACCACAGAACATTTGGAAGCTGAAAGAGTGCCACTCTTATACTGATTACTAGAATAAAGGTTAGTTAACACCCCGTCTTCTCACAGGTAATTAACTTTTTTGGGGGGAAGGATATGGTGCTAATTTTTAAAATATCTGCACTTACTATTAAGTATAATATAATATAATATAATATAATATAATATAATATAATATAATATAATATAATATAATATAATATAATTTTATAATATACTATAATATAAGTGCTAATGATACTCAGTTGTATGAAAGCTACTGAGAACTATTCATTCTTCACATTTAGAGATGCTTTGACTAATATCTCCCCACTTTATCCAGTTCTGCTTCCAATGAACCATCATTCAACTCTATATCTACATATCTCATACTCTCCATTCTCTACTTTTTGTGTAATAATTTACTTGGCAAGTTTCATGTCCTATAATACACTTTTATTTTTTTTAAATATGTGTATATGAAAAAGCCTAATTAGTTTCACACTGATTTATTGTCTAATGCTACCGTTATAGACAAAACCAATCTTTAGATCATCCCCACTGAAAGGTGGAGGAGGAAGAGGGGCAGAGGAAGGCACTATTAAAATTTCCCCCCCTCTTAGATATCTGTGTTATGATGAGGCATCTTGAAGTATACTTGTGCTTTCCAGTTAGAATCTTGAAGAGCCCCGAAATGTTCTGAATTTGTCTTTGGGGATTACCCATAAAGGGAGGAATTACTCAGAGAGAAGAAACTTAGAAATAAGAGATTATTTCAATCCTAAAACAAAGACATCTAGAATGGCTTCTTGTTAGTAAGAGGTATACAGGAAAACCCATCTACATTCCTTACTGAGAAATGATGCTCTTTTTATTTTTTGCATAATAATTCTTTTTTGTCAATGAGTTTCTTGATGGAATTTGGCTCTCACTCTGCTTTACTCCAATGAGGAGTTCTCCGTTACTCTCTGTGTGCCAGAAAGAGTTTTAGGGCTACAAAAATGGGAGGAGTCAAGTTGGTTCTGCTTCTGTCTCTTGTGTGAGAATGAAAATGCCACCTGTTCTATGTGAACTTTGTGTGGCAGTTCTATTTTGTTTGTTTGTTTGTTTTTTGTTTGTTTTTGTTTTTTTTTTCAGTCCTGTTCTTATCCAAGGGAAGCTACTGCCTAGTCCAGTGGCTTTGGAAATCCACAGCAGTCATTTCTGTCTCTTCAGCTGACCATTGTCAGCAGTTTCTGTCTTTTTCCAATCGTTAATGCCCAGTTAATGGGTGGTATCCACACTTAGCAACTGTGGTTGCAGGAAGCATAAAGGTATACAGCGAGATGATTAAACGTGTTCATTTTAGAGAGCTCAGGAATTATTTTTGGTGTGTGAGGGCTCTTAAGTTGTGCTCAGCCAAGGGCTCAGTGAGGAGGGCTGAAGATGTGCTGCTATTCTGGCAGTGCTAGAGTTTACCCGGGCCACCAGGCAGTTCTTGCGGGGCCTGTGGGGCTCTGGGAACCATGTGGGTGCTGGGATGGCTGCATAAATCAATTGATTGTTTGAGGACACACACATCTTTTCTTTAGCCTTACTCCTGGTTCTATGCTCGATGCTCTCCCTTTTGGTGAGATCTGGGGACCAGATGTGTGCCAGAGAATGAACCAGGGGTCAACCATGTGCAAGGCAAGCATCTTACCTATTTTACTATCTCTTCAGCCTAAGGGTTGAAGTTAATATTTTGACACTGGTTGTACCACCAGTTGCTCACACTCAACTTAATAAACACAATGAGACATCAGCATCAACATTAAATGGCAACACAGGGCAAGTCCATTAAATAAGAAACATCATCTGTAGGCAGAGAAGCAACTACCTTGTTCTTGTTTTGGGCATTTCTTATATGGAACTGTGTCCAGTACAGTAAAATAAAAAGCCCCATCTTTCTTTATTCTGTCATTCTTGTCATGTTTCCGGGAAATGCCAATAATTTCAGTTGTCGCCGTGAAAGCGGTGGCCTTTGGGTGGGATGCATTCAGGTTTCCCCAGAGATTGGCACAACCCCCATCCTTTCGCTTACAGTTCTCTGGGACTTCTTCGTTTGTTCTCACTGCTTGCCATGGAAACCTGTTTGTAAATCTTTTGTTGGTGGCAATGTAGCCAGAATGGCGCAGGCAGAGCCCACAGCCTGATAGTACGTGAAATGACTGGCTGCAGCGATGCTGAAATGCTGGTAAGCCCTTTTCTGCAGGAAACTATACATCAGTTCATTCTATTTGTCAAGAGGCAACAAAGAGATACTGGGATTTTTATGTTGGTAATAGTAAAGAGTTGCTAAGAGTTGTTGGAGAGATAGTCCAGCAAGTAGGATGTACCTTGCACACAGACAACTCAGGTTTGATCTCTGGCATCTCATATGGTCCTTCAAGTATGCCAGGAGTAATTTCTTTCTTTTTTTTCTTTCTACTTTTTAATTTTTTTTTTATTGAAACCATTCTGATTTACGAAGTTCTTTATAGTTGGGTTTCAAACATACAATGAATCAGGACCCATCCCATCACCAGTGTTGACCTCCCTCCACCAATATTCCCAGAGTTCACTCTAGGCCACCACCCGTGACCCCCAGCCTGCCAGAATAACAGGCCCATTTTAAATTTTGATTGTTAAAGTTTGGGTCCCATGATTTCATTGTTGTTGACTCTGGCTTGGATATTTAGTTCTGTCCTTTTTTGTTTTGGTTGTTTTGGGGCCACACCCAGTGACACTCAGTGGTTACTGCTGGCTATATGCTCAGAAATAGCTCCTGGCTTGGGGGGACTGTATGGGACGCCATGGATCGAACTGAGGTCCGTCCTGAGTCAGCCACCTGCAAGGAAAATGCCCTACCACTGCGCTATCACTCCGGCCCCATATTCTGTCCTTTCTTAACACTATCAATGCACCTGAGACTTCTTAGTCCCTCATCCTTTCATATTTGTGTTTCTCCTTCCCCACTCAATTTCTTTCCCTCTCACTGTACTCTGGCCCCAAGAGTGTTCTAGACAACTTACTGTAAACCATTACATTCATGCAGTTATTCTAAATACCACATATAAGTGATATTATTTTGTATTTATGCTTCTTCTGGCTGACTTCATTTGACACAGTATCTTCCAGTTCCATTCCTGTTGCAGCAAATTGCATAATTGCATCATACCTTACAACTATGTAGTATTCCATTGTATATATGTACCACATATTCACGATCTACTTGTCTGTTGTTGGACATATAGGTTGATTCCAACTCTTAGCTGTTATACTGAGTGCTGCAATGAATGTACAAACATCTTTTTGGATGAGTATTTTTCTTTCTTGGGGATAGATACCCAAGAGCAGGATTGCTAGGTCATGACAGATAGATTCTTAGCTTACTGAGAATCCTCCATACTGTTTTCCATAAGGGTTAGACCAGGGGCCTCAAACTCGCGACCCACGGGCCGTTTGCAGCCCTCCATACAACATTTTGTGGCCCTGCCCTAGAGGAATCTTTTTTTGTTTTGTTTTAGTTGTTTGGGTCACACCCCCCTCCATGTTCAAGGCTTACTACTGACTTTGCACTCAAGGGTCACCCCGACTTTGCCTCCTGCGGCCCCCAGGTAAATTGAGTTTGAGACCCCTGTTAGACCTCAAAGAAGTCATCAGTGACAAGATGCCAATGACAAGGACCATAGAATCAAATCACCTCGAAGAACAGGGTATATGAAACTTGGGTACTCTAAGGGGACTATAGGGAGCGGATTCTTGGAAAATCATAGATATTGTTACTATTGGTTGAATATTGTTACCACAAGCTTTAGAACTTGTATTTTAACTTTTTTTTTGTCATTTCCAATGATGTCCAGGATTGACTCCTAACTCTGTGCTCAGAAACTTTTCTTGGTAGTTCTTGGGGGACCATATACTGTGTCAGGGATTGAACTGGGGTAAGGTATATGTGTGTGTCCACCTTTTCCTAGTATTATCTCTCTTACAAATAATTTCATTGACTTTAATCATGTGATCCATGAACCACAGTGCTTAATTGCAGTTGTATTATGGATGTGCTAATATAGATCATAAGGAACTTACATTTTGGGCCCATTTACCTAATTATAAGAGTTTTTCTTTAGAACTGTCTGTGGACCTAATTTTTTTAAATAATCATGTCAGAATAGTTGGCAGAGAATTTAAGTCTTAAACATAGTCTTGACATCTTCCACTTGATACATTTGATTCAGTGAAATTAATTTTCAACAAGTGTAAGACTTGCAAGTCAAGAGATGATCTCTTTTTTAAATCATCGGATGTTATGGGACCTGTAAAAACACATGGTGCCACTAAAGAGGGTCATTGAAAAACAGATTTTAAACAGTAGCTGATTTTAGACCTTCTTTAGATTCTTAAGAAATTCTAAGAACAAATTTAGATGAGTCATGAAGCTTATGGTGTCAAGTGCAGATAGTCTTTCAGACAAATGACAGAATGTTTTCTGGTTCAAAGAAAAACTTGCATAAAGGTCAGTGATAACTTTATGCTATGATTCATAGAGTATGGATAGCACAGGCCACAGCATAAGGAATAAGGCACTTAAAAAAAGGAAATTATCACAAGGAGTTAGGAGTTATGTATGAAAGCAGCATATTATTATATTTTTCAGAAAAAATATTTTTGAATTTTGGATCACACCCAATGATGCTCAGGTGTTATTCCTTGTTCTGCGTTTAGGGATTACCATAATCCTGGCAATGCTCAGAGGACCATATATAGGATGTCAGGAATTGAACTCAGTTGGCAGCATTCAAAGCAGGTGGCCTACCTGTTATACTCCAAACCTAAGAAACAAATATTTAGGAATAAAATAGTTCTTTTATAGAGCATAAAACACTATATATTTTATCAAGATCCAAGTTTATGAATTCAGGAGCCAAGTTGGGCCAGCAATATTTTTCCTTTTCTTCATTCTATCAATTCTTTAATTTAGAAGAAGCACTTAAAACATTTTGTTCACAGATAGCTATACATTCTTTCCCCCTGATGAAGCTTGTTGGTGAATATGGTGATCTGGAAATATTATGTAGTTTTCATGGGCTTGAAAGACTGGATGAACCTGGCAGGGAAGAAACTGGCTGTGGGAATCTGGTTCCTTCAAAGCTGTGTGAGGGAAAAAAGAAACAGGAGCAATCTCTGTAACACCCAAAGCCACATTTTCCCACTTCTTTCTTTCTCTTTTCTTAGAAGTTTTTGTCCCATTCGAAGTTTTCTACGGGATGCCTTGAACTTTCTGGGCCAGTAGATTCAGGCATGACCTTGTATTTCTTTGCCAAGCATTTTTCTTCTGAGTCACCAAAACCAAACCAGGTGAAAAGAGACCAAGTATTGAAGACTCTTCATTGGCTTGTGTTCAAATAAAAGAATGATTGATTTTCAATAAAAAGTTTCAAAAATTCTTCTCTTTTATTTCTTCTTGAAAGGGATATATGAAGCAGAGAGGGAAGAAATTAAAACACAACACATTGAAGAAAGCAACTTATATTTTTTTCTCATCATAAAAATTTCCCACATCAGAGAGAATATACTGAGTCCACTTTGGACCCTGTCCATATGGGCTAGTTACTGCAAGTTCCAGAAAGACTTTGTTGTAATATAATTTCACCAGTTGCTTGGCATGGGTCTCTGATGGACAGGCTGGGAAAACTGATCACAGAAGCTGCTGAAAAGGCAGAGGCTTTTAATGTCTTATTCAATTCACTCCTCATAAGAGATATCAGATGTGACGGGGCCTGGAACAGTTCCCAGTTTTGATGAAAGTAAAAAAGAGTCAAAATAGAAGAAGAGTTAAAAAGTGCTTTGAAGAACTGAAACTATTTGTATTAGTCAGGCCCACTGGGGACTGAAGGAACTGCAGGTGCCACTGTAGTGGTGAGCCATTATTACTATTATCATTGCCATTATTTCAAATTATAAGGAGACATCCCTGAAAATTAGCATATGTTAACTATTGCTACTAACTTAAAAATCATGTATACAAAATACATTGGTTATGGAGATGCTAGACATCAGACAAATATCAGAACCCTGAAGAGATAGCAGAATAAATCATCATATAAAAGTCTGCTATCATTTCTAAAGGAACCTAGTAACCAATTGGATTTTATATAAATTAAATGGTATTAGGACAATTCAACCATCTTCTTCAATGTATAGAAGGGAAGGATAGAGAAATAATACGGTAACTAAAGTTACCTTAAGTTTTGTTATCTGGTACTTTTACTTAATAGAATGGTGAATGAATGAATGCCATATCCATGGAATATTTTTCATTGGTCCCACAGTTAAGGAAATGACATAATCAGTTCAGCTTAATATATCAAGATCAGTGGTCTGGAATAAGTACTTTGCATACAGGAGTGCCAGGTTTGATCCCCATTCCTGAATGTTTCTCTAGCATTGCTGAGAGCAACCTTAGGGGATAAGATAGAGCAGTTCCAAAGCACGAAGAGTGATGATTGTGGCTCAGAAAGAAAAAAAAAAAAAGAAAAGAAAAAAAAAAGGAAGCAGTAGGACATTTGCCTTGCACACGCTGACCTAGGACGGGCCTTGGTTCCATCCCTCGATGTCCCATATGGTCCCCCAAGCCAGGAGCGATTCCTGAGCGCATAGCCAGGAGTAATCCCTGAGCGTCACTGGATGTGACTCCCTCCCCCAAAAAGAGAAGACCATGGCTTCAGCTTGGCAGATTAAACTAAATTTAACTAAAATGTCAGTAGCAAATTCTAGGTGAGGACAAAGTATTGTGGAGTAAGATTGAGGTACTAAGAATCTTATTTGGAGAGATGCAAAACAATAATTGAAGCTGGGGAAGTTTTCTCAGGAAAACTTAGAGGCACTTGACAATTAGGTGAATAGATGAAACATGTGCATTGCATTCTGAATATTGTGCAGGCTATGAATCTCATCCTTTAATTATTTGAAGAACATAGATCTAGCTAGGACCCATAGTTCTTTATCCTTACTTTTTAATTGAAAGGTCACAGCTCTATTAAATACTCAAGATCTTTTAAAAAACGTGGATCTAAGTTCAAATTTGTCAACAGGAGGATGTTCTAACTCTGACATTGTAAGGAATGACCCCAGATCCTCTAACAACAAGTCACAGGTGTAGAAGTTTGAAGTGTTAAATATCATGAACTTGCTTCTAATTGGTGCTTGTGTTAGTAAACTAGGAAAAAGGATGGGGTCCTGGACCTATCAGAGAGGAGCTAAGGGAAAAATACATGGAAAAGTGGAAGAGAAGGAGAATTGGAGAGAGAAGAGCTCATGATCTAACTGATGCAAATGTGGGTGGTAGGGACCTCAGGGGATTAGTGGAAAGGGGTGTGATAAAGTTGGTTTGGATTCTGTTGAGTCTGAAATGTCTTCGGGCATCTTGGTGGATCTGCCTGAAAAGAAGTTGGATATTTATATTTTGAGTTCAGTGGGGAAACGTAAACTGGACTCAGACCCAGCACCATTGATCTATGTCTGAGTTCTATGCCAGGGGCAAAATGGCTCATGACAAAACTAGTGAGTACACAGATGAGACTTACCCAACATCTCATTCTTAAGAACTAGCATTTGGGCCCAGAGCCTTAAGTATCATATCAACGAGGTGGATAAAGATGGTGTTCATTATAAATATACTTATATAATCAAGGGGAGAAACCAAGTAGGGAATGAACATATTCTTGTGATTTCCTCCTCCCTCCCTCCCTCCCTTCCTTCCTTCCTTCCTTCCTTCCTTCCTTCCTTCCTTCCTTCCTTCCTTCCTTCCTTCCTTCCTTCCTTCCTTCCTTCCTTCCTTCCTTCCTTCCTTCCTTCCTTCCTTCCTTCCTTCTTTCCTTCCTTCCTCCTTCCTTTCTCATTCCTTCCTTCTTCCTTCCTTCCTTCCTCCCTTCTCCATTCCTTTTTCCCTCCCTCCCCTCCTCCTTCCCTCCCTCCCCTCCTCCTTCCCTCCCTCCCTCCCTTTTTCCTTCCTCCCTCCCTTTCCCTCACTTCCCTCCTCCTTCCCTTACTTCCTCCTTCCCTTCCTCCTTCCTTTCTTCCCTCCTCCCTTCCTCTCTCCTTCTCCTTCCCTTTTCCCTCCCTCCCTTCTCCCTCCTTTTTCCCTTCATCTGTTCCTCCCTTCCTCCGTCCCATCCTCCCTCCCTTCCTCCCTCCTTTCTCCCTCCCTCCCCTCCTCCTTCCCTCCTTTCTCCCTCCCTCCCCTCCTCCTTCCCTCCTTCCTTCACTTCCTTCCTCCCCCTTTCTCCTTCCTTTCTTCCTTCCTCCCTCCCTTCTCCCTCTTTTTCCCTCCCTCCATCCCTTCTTCCCTCCCTCCCTTCTTTCCTTCCTCCTCCCTCCCTCATTTCCTTTCTTCCTCCCTTCCTTTTCTTCCTTCCTTCCCTTCCTTTCTTCCTCCCTTCCTCCCTTCTTTTTCTTCCACTTTCTTCTTTTCCTTCCTTCCTTTCCTTCCTCCCTTCTTTTTCTTCCACTTCCTTCTTTTCCTTCCCTTCCTTCCTTCCTTCCTTCCTTCCTTCCTTCCTTCCTTCCTTCCTTCCTTCCCTTCCTTTCTTCCTCCCTTCCTCCCTTCTTTTTCTTCCACTTTCTTCTTTTCCTTCCTTCCTTTCCTTCCTCCCTTCTTTTTCTTCCACTTCCTTCTTTTCCTTCCTTCCTTCCTTCCTTCCTTCCTTCCTTCCTTCCTTCCTTCCTTCCTTCCTTCCTTCCTTCCTTCCTTCCTTCCTTCCTTCCTTCCTTCCTTCCTTCCTTCCTTCCTTCCTTCCTCCCTCCTTCCTTCTTTTTCTTCCACTTCCTTCCCTTCCTTCCTTCCTTCCTTCCTTCCTTCCTTCCTTCCTTCCTTCCTTCCTTCCTTCCTTCCTTCCTTCCTTCCTTCCTTCCTTCCTTCCTTCCTTCCTTCCTTCCTTCCTTCCTTCCTTCCTTCCTTCCTTCCTTCCTTCCTTCCTTCCTTCCGTGACCAATGAGTTCCTGCATCAGCTTCTGTCACTATGGGTGCTGGGTCTTCTTTGTGTGCCTCAACACTCTCCTCAGAGCTCAACCTGACTGTTGCTTGTGCTTCAAACAACCTTTCCCTTTTGGTCGCCTCATGAGGGCTTCCCTTGTCTTCAACATAGAGGTTACTAGAAGACTGTTCTTCAGTCAAATGTTAGATTATTTGACTTTCTGGAAGGATTGGCACAGGATTTTGATCTCTCTTGTTTCCTCAGTTGGTGGGTGGCACTTTCATGAGGGGTCAGACAGGAAAGGTTCTGAGGCACCATCCACCACTGTGTGCAGAGTGAGGTAGTGATTTATTATATTTATAGTGGCCTTTTCTAAAGCAACTGCAGCAACTTGTGTTTCTGCTGAGCAAAACAGTCTAGTTTCCTTCTCAGTGATTTTCTGACTTGCAGGAGGATTGCACCTCCTTGTTAGGGGATATGGGAAAGGCCACGAGATCTCTGGCTAAGGTAGTGAGGGCAGAAGTGATGTGTGTGAGGCGTCAGGCTGGTTTTGTGAGCCAATACCTGGGGTGCTGTTGTTCTCCCTGAGACAAAACCTCTCTGGGATTCCAGGCAGACAACATAGGCTCCTAGGTGACTCATGGAATAGAAATGAGAAAAAAATCCATAGGAAACACTAATGATTTGGTGTGGCTCATTCCCATAACATAGTCAAGCCCACCCTGATGATACCTTTATAGTTTTGGAATATTTTAAGTTTGTGCAACTGGTTTCATTCAGGGAAAAAGTTGATTCGCCTGTTTTAGAATGGGCCAAGTGCCATGGAATTCATTTTAAACTACCAATTTCTGAGTAATTTCCATGTGGATATTTTTATTTGAAGAGTAGTGCATGGAAAAAAATCTCATCTGTATGATTAATTATTATAAAAACTCTAACACATGAAGGTCTGAACATCAAGCTTGGGCGGAGAAGTCAGAAGATGATTGGTGAATTGGATATACAGGTGAATATAGCAGGTGAATTACATGCTGTTGGGGTCACCATGAGTGGTTAGTGATCTCTGTCTTCCAGGAGTTCTTGATGGTAAGAACATGACCCTCTGCCCTGTGATGTTACTGGGGGTTTGTGTAGGCCATAGATACTTAAACTTCAATTAAACTTCACTCACAACCTCTTTTGTCCAACATGGGTGAGCACTGGCAGAAATGCCCAGAATTCAATTTGAATTTCTTTTTGCTCACATGTTTTATGACCCCACATTTAGTTATGCCACCCTACATGGGGTTATGATTCACAGTTTAACAAGAGAGGGCGTAGAACAGGTGGGCTGGAAGCTCAGGAGAGAGGCAGATTCATTGGAGGAGTGTGGGTGGGAGATCACTTCGAAGATCTTAGTTGGTTGGATATGGTTGAGCTGATAAGCAGCTGATAAGCAGGTTGATTGGAATTGTTATCGTGGGGTAAAAGGGTTTTCTGCACTGGAAACAGTGAGTGCCCTTGCCAGAACCTGAATCCAAGTGGTGTTTCATATTGAAGGACTGGAATGGGGTTTACAGGAACATGGGATCTGCAGGCCATTTTCCTGGTGGTGGCTGTTTCAATGAGATCCAAATGATTCTAGAAAACTGGTTATTGGTCTTGGCTTTTAGTTTCATGGTGTCCAATTTCTGGTTTATATACTCAGAACTAGGATCTGCCTGGCCACTCTTAAACCATAGATTTTAAAGTTTGAGGGGAGACAGAAAAAAAAGGGAACATTCATAACCTTATGGTAATAGCATGATCCTGTGTGAGATGTGGGGGCACAGGGGGATGAGGGTCCTTAATGCAATTGATAGAACATCGGAAATCCATTATGCTATTGACTTTACTTTACACCAATGGTGCAGTTTTGCAAAAGCAGTTACGCACTGGGAGGTATTTCTGAATGTAGATACAAAAGTGCTCTCTAGCTTATTTGGGCATTGATGATGAGTAGCTTGGAATTTCTGTGAAAATCCAGAATAAACACAGGGCCTTGATTCAGGTTTATTTTCTGTTCCTGGATTTGTTTTCTACTCAGCTCACTGGTAGTATATCTAATTTGGCTCAATGAAAATATATTAATGGTAGTCAAAGTCCTATTTACCTATAAAACATCATAATGATATGGCAAAGGGCAGATGGGACCCATTTTAAGAAAGTTCCCCATGGAAAAGCGCACTTCTTCATCCATCTATTTTGGTGTTCAGGACCTTTGGTGACTGTCTATCCTGCAAAATAGGATTCTGGCAAAGGAAAAATACTTTGGACTCTTTTTGTCCTATTGCCTGGTAACTAGGAGGCTCATTTATATAGATTTCTAATGTGATATTATTGAGTCATATCTGTGTTAATAGTCTATACTATGTTATAGAATCTTTTTTTTGAAAATTTTTTATATTTTTAAAGATTTATTTAAAGAAAATGCATCACATAGTTAATATAGTTGATCATAATACATATGTTTACAGATAAATGAAAGCGAAGTTATTGAAACAAATAAAATTAAAAAGGAAGAAAAGAAAGTTAAAAAAATTAGAAACATATTTTCATCTTCATAGTCCCAAGTTCTTTGGTGTTCTTAGACCCTTCTAATAAAAATGTATAAAACATTTACATATATATTTCATATACATATATATTCATATTAGAATAATTTTTTATGTTATTTTGGTCACATCCGGTGGCACTCAGGGGTTACTCCTAGCTCTGCACTCAGAAATCACTCCTGGAAGGCTTGTGGGACCTTATGGGATGCCAGGATTCGAACCATTTTTGGTCCTGGATCAGCTGTGTGCAAGACAAATGCCCTACCATTGTGCTATCTCTTTGGTCCTATAATAAAATTCTGTTCAAACAGATGTGAAATTTAAAATGTCTAAGGGGATACTGGGGATCAAATCAGGGTACATCCCAGCTTGGCTGCATGCAAGGCAAAAAGCTCTACCACTGTGCTATAGTTCTGGCCCCTAACAAAAATTCTTACATGCATGATTTAAATGAGCATTGACATGTTTTAAAAAGGTGAAAATGCACAATTATAGAAATTCATTGTTTCCAAACTTGTGCAAGACCATGGGTATCACTTAGTAAAATCTGCAAAGTGCATTATACTCCTGGGAGACATATACATGTTTTCAAAAATAGCACATGCTATTGCCTAAGCATTAAAGCAGGGCCTAATGTGAGGGCTGAGCATGTGAGAAGGTGGTTCCTTTCAAATCTGTGGTCATTTGTCTTCCAAGAATCCATGGAAGGCACTGTTTGGGCCCAGCAAGTGTGTCCGCACAGTGCCACTACCTTAGGGTAGAGGAGCTCAGCCTGGCACAGCCTTCTTACATGTCCCTGCCCTAACCCACAAGTTTCTTTTCTAAAAGGCTTTCATTTGCGACAGGGCCAGCCATGCATGAACTCCCCACCAGGCTTCCTAATGAGTTGACTAAGAACCATGACCAGACCAGGTGGTAAGTCACGTCAAGGTCTGGCAGCAGGCAACCTCCCTCAGTGTCGGCTTGCTTGACCTCTGTGTCTTGGCTCCAGAGTCGTTGGTGGAGGGAGAAGGCCAGGTTGCTTCATTCAATACTTGCAGGAAGTCTATCCTTGGCCTGGGAATTGGTGGTGGAATTAACTCTTCTATGCTCATTGTTATTTATATTATTGTTTTGTTTCTTCTACATCAGACCTGGCTGTGCTGAAGGCTTACTCCTGGCTCTGAGCTCTAGGATATCTCCATGCAGTGCTCAAGTGATCATTTGTGGTGCTAGGGATCAAAGTTAGGTTGGCTGTGTGCAAGGCAAACACCTTACCCCTCTATACTGTTGCTCTAATCCTATTCTTTTTTTTAGTGCAGTTAAAAATAGTATTTTTCTCCTTGTGGAAAGGCAGAAGAAAGAGTGATGGAAAATAAAAATAGTTTTGTTGCTTCTTTATTTTTGAGCTTTAGGCCTTACTTGGCAATGCTCAATAGTTACTCCTGGCTTTGTGCTCAGGGATTACTCCTGGTGGTGTTCATATGGGATGATCATATGGGATACTGGGGATTGAACCCAGGTCAACCACATGCAAGACACATACCTGCTGTACTTTGGGATGTGTGTGTGTTTGTGTGTGTTTGTGTGTGTGTGTGTGTGTGTGTGTGTGTGTGTGTGTGTGTGTGTAAGAGAGAGGGGGGAGGGAAACATGTAATTTCTCCAATTTCTTCAATAGTTTTCGTAAACTTAAAAGTTCTTCGAGGTGATTAGGGAAAACACCTTAGACTCTTTTTTGGGGGGGTGGGGCCACAGCTGGTGATGGTCAGGGGTTACTCCTGGCTATGCACTCAGAAATTCCTCCTGGCTTGGGGGGACCATATGGGACTCCGGGGGATCAAACTTCTTTCCGTCCTGGGTCAGCCTCATGCAAGGCAAAAACTCCTTATCGCTGCGCCATTGCTCTGGCCCCAAGATTTTTGATGGTATTTGCATATTCTTATTACAACTGTTAGGTTCTCTGGAAGCTTCTTCTTTTCTGAGGAGGGTCACCCTTCTTTGAGTGGCTCATAAACTTTTGCATCTGGGTAGTGGTAGTGGCTCATTTTTTTCACATCTGGAAAACTTAGTATTTGCGTTTTACTTGTCCTGGTCCTCATGCCTTAGTTTTGTTTTCCAGTTGGAGCCTTGAGATTCTGAGGATTCTCCTCTCCCCACAGTAGTCATATTTAT
>NC_064854.1:25644216-25821716 GCF_024139225.1 Suncus etruscus | reverse complement strand
TTCTTTTTTAGGTAACTGAACAATGGCAGCATTCTAGAGACTTGGTTCATTTGGCTGTCCACACACACACACAACACACACATACACACACACTTTCTTTGATAATTAACTGCTTATTTTTGTCTCTGGAGAAGGACATTATTGAAGAGCAAACCTTTTCATGTTTTGGATGCCAAAACTGCTCAAAATAACAAAATGTTTTCTCAGAAAACAATGTGACAGTTGAGAGCAGGTGAATTCAAGTTTCCCGTGCAGGGGTCAGGGTCAGCCAAGCAGAGTGAAAAGATCTGAAATTCATCTGTCCTCGAGGGAGCTTGGCTTTCCACATTTTGAGCAGTCTGGAAAATTCCTTTTACAGCTATGATATTTCAGAAAAATTCAAGCAAACATTATTTGGCTATTTAACCTAACCTATGTTAACCTATGTCTCGGATCATTTCACTAACTATAATTTATTCCTCCTTTTAAAATGTCTTTTTTGTGATATATAAGAAAAATAAAGGATAGTATGGTAATACTATTCAGAGACTATAATAAAGAGGTCCAGGAGGACCAGTCTACTGTTGGAAGCTTGTCACAAATAGCAGGAAAGTGAAGTCAGGGCAGAGAAGAGAACATTGTGACAATGAGAGTTGGGTGTGGTCACTCTGGACAAGAATTGGGTGCTGATAGAGGATAAAGAGACATGCATGGAACTATTTCCTTAATAATATTGCAAACCAAGTGCCTAAAAGGGCAGGGGGGTGGGTGGTGGAGAATGTCTGCTCCAGAGGCAGATGGGGGTACTGGAGACATTGGTGGTGATGGAACATGTTACATATTGTATGACTGAAAATCAATCATGAACCATTTTGTAACTAAGGTGTTTAAATGAAGTAATAAAAATCAAAAGGAAAAATATTTCTCCTTTCCTTCTGGCTCTGGTGCTTGCACATTTAGTTGTGGTGCTTGCTAGGGGCTAAATATTTGGTTGTGATATTCTCTGGGGAGTCACATACTCCATAATGCTCAGATATGTGTGGACTGGGGTAGTACTCCTGCCTACAGTGCTCAAATCTATTTTATTTTGGTGGTCTCCAGTCACATTTTTTTTTTTTTGGTTTTTGGGCCACACCCAGCGGTGCTCAGGGGTGACTCCTGGCTGTCTGCTCAGAAATAGCTCCTGGCAGGCACGGGGGACCATATGGGACACCGGGATTCGAACCAACCACCTTTGGTCCTGGATTGGCTGCTAGCAAGGTAAACGCCACAGTGCTATCTCTCCGGGCCCTCCAGTCACATTTTTAGTCATTCTCTCATGCACCTGTGTCTGAAGTTTTCACTCTGTTGTGGCATTATGGTTCCAGAGATCAGAGGTGCCAGGAGATTAGTTGGTGCCTGTGGAAAGTGCTAAGAATTGAACTTATGACTTCATGATCTCAAGTCTGGCTCTTTAAGTCCCTGAACCATTTAAAAGACCCCTGTTTTGTGTTTTTATTTTACCCACTCCAATCTATAGAAGGTATACTTATATGTGAGATTAGCAATGTAATGATCAATGAATATCATTCTGAAAGAACTTTTAGTTTTACAAATAGTTTTCAACTAATTGTCAGTGAGTTTCATTGTGAAAGTCCTATTGGTTTTAAAAATTATTTGTGGACAGGGAGAGAGAGAGAAAGAGAGAGAGAGAGAGAGAGAGAGAGAGAGAGAGAGAGAGAGAGAGAGAGAGAGAGAGATTATTGCTGTGTAAGGCACTTGCCTTGCATGTATCTAACCTGGCTTTGATTCCTGGAAACACATGAACCTTAGAGAATTGCCAGGTATGGCCCCATATCCCAAAATAAATTAAAAATTTAAATAATTTCTAGAGTGATATTTATCATTATATTAGTGTTATTTGTCATCATACTTAATGTTTTTGTGGCTGTTAAGCTATTTTCTTGGCTAAAAAAATTGATTAGATATAAATAATGCACAAATCATTACATTTCCCCTGTAGTTTGTGGAGCATTTATGAAGAGTATCTCCAGGAATTGGGCAGTCAACTCACAGGCAGTTGCATTACTTGTCTTTTTTTTCTAACTAGAGTAATTGTCTGTGGAGAACAAAGCCATAAACATTGGTGGCCAATGAACATAGGGTAGGTGATATAAAGGAAATGACCTACATCCATATTCTAAATGGAATTTCTTATACCTTTTTTTCATAGTAGTTTTGTACTACTGGGTGAACTCAGCTTGTTTTTCTATGATAATATATGGACACATCTCTAGATCATCCCAGATTTATCTCTCATTTTCAAATACAAGGATTCTCCATTTTTAGAAGCTAATGTTATGGTTGCTCTATTTTAATGAAAGATCTATGTAACTGTTTTTAGCCAGTAAAAAAAAATTGAAATTTCTTTTTAAACATCACTACATTTTTAGGGGAGAGGTTGAAACACACATCAGCCATGGTCCCTCTTCAGTGCTTAGCAGCTACTGGGCTCATATAGGGCCCGGGAATCATGCAGGGCCCGGAAATGAACAATCAGCTTTAATATTCAAAACATGTGTTCCAGCCATTGGAACTATGTCCCCAGACCTTTATTTTTTTTATTTTTTTGAATGACAACAATCATGCAATCAAGTTTGGTAGACTTTTACAGAATAGCTTGAGAAGACATGGCCCTTCCAAGTTTCTTCCTCTGGGAATTATTTTCTCTAGATTATATGTGTCTTAGATCATTCTTTTTTTTTTTTTTTTTTTTTTTTTTTTAATTTTTTTTTTATTTAAACACCTTGATTACATACATGATTGTGTTTGGGTTTCAGTCATAAAAGGAACACCACCCATCACCAGTGCAACATTCCCATCACCCAAGTCCCAAATCACCCTCCTCCCCACCCAACCCCCGCCTGTACCCTAAACAGGCTCTACATTTCCCTCATACATTCTCAATATTAGGACAGTTCAAAATGTAGTTATTTCTCTAACTAAACTCATCACTCTTTGTGGTGAGCTTCCTGAGGTGAGCTGGAACTTCCAGCTCTTTTCTCTTTTGTGTCTGAAAATTATTATTACAAGGGTGTCTTTCATTTTTCTTAAAACCCATAGATGAGTGAGACCATTCTGCGTTTTTCTCTCTCTCTCTGACTTATTTCACTCAGCATAATAGATTCCATGTACATCCATGTATAGGAAAATTTCATGACTTCATCTCTCCTGACAGCTGCATAATATTCCATTGTGTATATGTACCACAGTTTCTTTAGCCATTCATCTGTTGAAGGGCATCTTGGTTGTTTCCAGAGTCTTGCTATGGTAAATAGAGCTGCAATGAATATAGGTGTAAGGAAGGGGTTTTTGTATTGTATTTTTGTGTTCCTAGGGTATATTCCTAGGAGTGGTATAGCTGGATCGTATGGGAGCTCGATTTCCAGTTTTTGGAGGAATCTCCATATCGCTTTCCATAAAGGTTGAACTAGACAGCATTCCCACCAGCAGTGGATAAGAGTTCCTTTCTCTCCACATCCCCGCCAACACTGTTTATTCTCATTCTTTGTGATGTGTGCCATTCTCTGGGGTGTGAGGTGGTATCTCATCGTTGTTTTGATTTGCATCTCCCTGATGATTAGTGATGTGGAACATTTTTTCATGTGTCTTTTGGCCATGCGTATTTCTTCTTTGTCAAAGTGTCTGTTCATTTCTTCTCCCCATTTTTTGATGGGGTTAGATGTTTTTTTCTTGTAAAGTTCTGTCAGTGCCTTGTATATTTTGGAGATTAGCCCCTTATCTGATGGGTATTGGGTGAATAGTTTCTCCCACTCAGTGGGTGGCTCTTGTATCCTGGGCACTATTTCCTTTGAGGTGCAGAAGCTTCTCAGCTTAATATATTCCCATCTGTTAATCTCTGCTTTCACTTGCTTGGAGAGTGCAGTTTCCTCCTTGAAGATGCCTGTAATGTCCTGGAGTGTTTTGCCTATGTGCTGTTCTATATATCTTATGGTTTTGGGGCTGATATCGAGGTCTTTAATCCATTTGGATTTTACCTTTGTACATGATGTTAGCTGGGGGTCTAAGTTTAATTTTTTGCAAGTGGCTATCCAATTGTGCCAACACCACTTGTTGAAGAGGCTTTCCCTGCTCCATTTAGGATTTCCTGCTCCTTTATCAAAAATTAGATGGTTGTATCTCTGGGGAACATTTTCTGAGTATTCAAGCCTATTCCACTGATCTGAGGACCTATCCTTATTCCAATACCATGCTGTTTTGATAACTGTTGCTTTGTAGTACAGTTTAAAGTTGGGAAAAGTAATTCCTCCCATATTCTTTTTCCCAATGATTGCTTTAGCTATTCGAGGGTGTTTATTGTTCCAAATGAATTTCAAAAGTGTCTGATCCACTTCTTTGAAGAATGTCATGGGTATCTTTAGAGGGATGGCATTAAATCTGTATAATGCCTTGGGGAGTATTGCCATTTTGATGATGTTAATCCTGCCAATCCATGAGCAGGGTATGTGTTTCCATTTCCGTGTGTCCTCTCTTATTTCTTGGAGCAGAGTTTTATAGTTTTCTTTGTATAGGTCCTTCACATATTTAGTCAAGTTGATTCCAAGATATTTGAGTTTGTGTGGTACTATTGTGAATGGGGTTGTTTTCTTAATGTCCATTTCTTCTTTATTACTGTTGGTGTATAGAAAGGCCATTGATTTTTGTGTGTTAATTTTGTAGCCTGCCACCTTGCTATATGAGTCTATTGTTTCTAGAAGCTTTTTGATAGAGTCTTTAGGGTTTTCTAAGTAGAGTATCATGTCATCTGCAAACAGTGAGAGCTTGACTTCTTCCTTTCCTATCTGGATTCCCTTGATATCCTTTTCTTGCCTAATCGCTATAGCAAGTACTTCCAGTGCTATGTTGAATAGGAGTGGTGAGAGAGGACAGCCTTGTCTTGTGCCAGAATTTAGAGGGAAGGCTTTCAGTTTTTCTCCATTGAGGATAATATTTGCCACTGGCTTGTGGTAGATGGCCTTCACTATATTGAGAAAGGTTCCCTCCATTCCCATCTTGCTGAGAGTTTTGATCAAGAATGGGTGTTGGACCTTATCAAATGCTTTCTCTGCATCTATTGATATGATCATGTGGTTTTTATTTTTCTTGTTATTGATGTTGTGTATTATGTTGATAGATTTACGGATGTTAAACCAGCCTTGCATTCCTGGGATGAAACCTACTTGATCGTAGTGGATGATCTTCTTAATGAGGCATTGAATCCTATTTGCCAGGATTTTGTTGAGGATCTTTGCATCTGCATTCATCAGTGATATTGGTCTGTAATTTTCTTTTTTGGTAGCGTCTCTGTCTGGTTTAGGTATCAAGGTGATGTTGGCTTCATAAAAGCTATTTGGAAGTGTTTCTGTTTGTTCAATTTCATGAAAGAGTCTTGCCAAGATTGGCAGTAGTTCCTCTTGGAAAGTTTGATAGAATTCATTAGTGAATCCATCTGGACCTGGGCTTTTGTTTTTCGGCAGACATTTGATTACTGTTTTAATTTCATCAATGGTGATGGGGGTGTTTAGATATGCTACATCCTCTTCCTTCAACCGTGGAAGATTATAAGAGTCCAAGAATTTATCCATTTCTTCCAGGTTCTCATTTTTAGTGGCGTAGAGTTTTTCAAAGTAGTTTCTGATTACCCTTTGAATCTCTGTCATATCAGTAGTGATCTCTCCTTTTTTATTCCTGATACGAGTTATCAAGTTTCTCTCTCTCTCTTTCTTTGTTAGGTTTGCCAGTGGTCTATCAATCTTGTTTATTTTTTCAAAGAACCAACTTCTGCTTTCGTTGATCTTTCGGATTGTTTTTTGAGTTTCCACTTCGTTGATTTCTGCTCTCAGCTTTGTTATTTCCTTCTGTCTTCCTGTTCTTGGGTCCTTTTGTTGAGCATTTTCTAGTTCTATTAGCTGTGTCATTAAGCTACTCAGGTAAGCTCCTTCTTCCTTCCTGATGTGTGCTTGCAAAGCTATAAATTTTCCTCTCAGTACTGCTTTTGCTGTGTCCCATAAGTTCTGAGAGTTTGTGTCTTTATTGTCATTTGTTTCCAGGAACCTTTTTATTTCCTCCTTGATTTCATCTCGGACCCACTGGTTATTGAGCATGAGGCTGTTTAACTTCCAGGTGTTAAAGTGTTTCTTCTGAGTCCCTTTGGAGTTCACAAATAATTTCAGAGCCTTGTGGTCAGCGAAGGTAGTCTGCAAAATTTCTATCCTCTTGATCTTATGGAGGTATGTTTTATGTGCCAGCATGTAGTCTATCCTGGAGAATGTCCCATGTACATTGGAGAAGAATGTGTATCCAGGTTTCTGGGGATGGAGTGTCCTATATATATCCACTAGGCCTCTTTCTTCCATTTCTCTCCTCAGGTCTAGTATATTCTTGTTGGGTTTCAGTCTGGTTGACCTGTCCAGTGTTGACAAAGCCGTGTTTAGGTCCCCCACAATTATTGTGTTGTTGTTGATATTATTTTTCAGATTTGTCAGCAGTTGTATTAAATATTTTGCTGGCCCCTCATTCGGTGCATATATGTTTAGGAGAGTGAATTCTTCCTGCTCTACGTACCCCTTGATTAATATAAAATGTCCGTCTTTGTCCCTTACAACCTTCCTGAGTATAAAGTTTGCATTATCTGATATTAGTATGGCCACTCCAGCTTTTTTATGGGTGTTGTTTGCTTGGATAACTTTTCTCCAGCCTTTTATTTTGAGTCTATGTTTGTTCTGACTATTCAGGTGCGTTTCTTGTAGGCAGCAGAAGGTTGGATTGAGTTTTTTGATCCATTTAGCCACTCTGTGTCTCTTAACTGGTGCATTTAGTCCATTGACGTTGAGAGAAAGAATTGTCCTGGGATTTAACGCCATCTTTATTTCAAAATTTGGTGTGTCTTTTGGGTAGTCTTGTCTTAGATTAGGTCTTTCAGTTTTTCTCTTAAGACTGGTTTTGTGTCTGTGAAGTTTCTGAGCTGTTTTTTGTCTGTGAAACCATGTATTCTTCCATCAAACCGGAAAGTGAGTTTTGCTGGGTATAGTATTCTGGGTGAAGCATTCATTTCATTCAGTCTTGTCACAATATCCCACCACTGCTTTCTGGCATTGAGCGTTTCTGGTGACAGGTCTGCTGTAAATCTCAGGGAAGCTTGCTTGAACATGATTTCCCCTTTTGATCTTGCTGTTTTCAGAATTCTGTCTCTATCTGTGGGATTTGTCATTGTGACTAGGATGTGTCTTGGGGTGGTTTTTCTGGGGTCTCTTTTGGTTGGTACTCTTCGGGCATGCAGGATTTGATCACATATATTCTTTAGCTCTGGAAGTTTCTCTTTAATGATGTTCTTGACCATTGATTCTTCCTGGAAATTTTCTTCCTGGGTCTCTGGGACTCCAATGATTCTTAAGTTGTTTCTGTTGATCTTATCATAGACTTCTATTTTCGTCTGTTCCCATTCTTTGACTAATTTTTCCATTGTCTGCTCATTTGCTTTAAGTTTTTTGTCCAATCTCTCCTGCTGTATGGAATTGTTATGTATCTCATCTTCCACAGCACCAAGTCTATTCTCAGCTTCTGATACCCTGTCCCAGAGCTTATCCATTTTGTCATTCACTTCGTTTACTGAGTTTTTCAGGCCTGTTAGTTGACATGTTATTTCAGTTTGGAGTTTTGTCATTTCTGCCTTCATATTTTCTTGGTTCTTATTAGTGTTCTGTTCAACTCGATCCATGGTTTCTTGGAGTCTGTTGAGCACCTTCCATATTGCTAGTCTAAAGTCCTTATCTGAGAGGTTGATTAGTTGTTCAGTCATTATCTGGTCCTCAGAATTGTCATCTTCATTCTCTATGTCTGATGCTGGCCTGCGCTGTTTCCCCATTGTCACATTTGTATTGTGGGTTTTTCTACGTGTTGTAGTGGTATTCATTGTCTATATGATGTAGGCAGCACACTCCTCTGGCTCCTCCCTTTCTGGATGGGCTGACTTGCCTCTAAGGGAGGGGAGTCCTCCGTGGATGAAGCCTCACACTGGGTCAAATCTTAGGCCCGAGCATGTAACAGAGAAGACAGTCCAGAGAGAAATGTTTGCTTCTGTGATATAGCGCCGTTCTTAGTGTGATTTTTCCTTCTTGTTGCAATGGAGTTCTTTCCTTAGAAAGAGTGCACGGCCGCGTAGCGAAGCGGAGCGGCCGTGCTCCTCTGAGCCTCTTTTTGCCCCACTCGCAAGAGTTTCACGCAAGAGGACAGTAGACAGACATAGACAGGTCACACTCACAGTCTTTCACAGCTGAGCCCCACTGGGCCGGTGTACTTTCGCGGATTTTCCCCGCCTGGTGTCACACACAGGGAGCCAGCTTTTGCAAAGGATAGCCGGTTTTTATGCTCTGAAGTCCCTCCCTGAAAATGGCGTCTGGGCGAGCGAGGTTTCTGGAGGCTCTTTTTGCCCCACTCGCAAGAGTTTCACGCAAGAGGACAGTAGACAGACATAGACAGGTCACACTCACAGTCTTTCACAGCTGAGCCCCACTGGGCCGGTGTACTTTCGCGGATTTTCCCCGCCTGGTGTCACACACAGGGAGCCAGCTTTTGCAAAGGATAGCCGGCTTTTATGCTCTGAAGTCCCTCCCTGAAAATCCTTAGATCATTCTTATTTTTTTCTGAGAATGCGATTTTTAGGTTTAATGTGTCATTTTATTTAATTGAATATATTAGTTCTGGATCTGGAATCATGCAAAAAAACTTTGTTATATGTTAATGGTTATTGCTTTCTCTTTTTTATACATACATACAAACGTATGTATGTATTCTATCTCCATGTTCAAGGAACATTTCTGAAGATGCTCAGAGTACCATGTGCAATGCCAAGCATCAAACTCGATTTGTCAGTGTGCAAGGCAACAGGACTTTTCCCTCTGTACAATTAGTTTAGTTATAAACTTTAGAAATTTTAAAAATGACTTAATATTGAGTAATTTTTATTAATCAACAATAACATGAACAAAGAATAATGCATGGAAATTCGAAAATGTTTGTTGCTAATTATTTAATTAGATAAAAGCTAAACATATGTTAATTTTTATTTGATATTGCCTCTGAATCTGAGATATTTTTCCCTTTATTTCATGTTAGAGAGATAATGCCTTATGGTGTTCTAGGCCAGTAGCATGGGACTGGTCATGTTCACAGGCCAACAAGGCCACACCCAGAAATGCTCAAATGTTTTTTCCCTTTCTTTCCTACTCTTTACTATTTTTTGTTTGGATTTTTTCTTTTTTGCTATATCTCTTTTTTCCTTTGGCTATCTTAATTTTTGGCAGCCTTTTCTTATTTTAATGATTATTCCTAATTTTAATATGCATGTTTAACTATAAATTTTTTGTCTACATCCAAATGTACACTTTCTTCTATACATGACAAAAATTACTATGTTTTAACTATACACTGAACAAGTTTTCATCTTGTTATCACTCAGAGAAAAACGTAGACCTTTTGATTACCAATTATTTAATCTCTAATCTTTTTTACCTGTGTTATCATGGCACTTTCTGAAATCAAAATATTTTTGGTTCTAAGTAACAAAAGCCTAATTTGGTCAATGAAAACTATTTTATCACTTAAATCATTTATTGTCAAGATATTGCCAAATTTGTTTAATAGATAACTCATCAATAAACTGTTTATTGGGCCCGGAGAGATAGCGCAGCAGTGTTTGCCTTGCAAGCAGCCGATCCAGGGCCTAAGGTGGTTGGTTTGAATCCCGGTGTTCCATATGGTCGCCCGTGCCTGCCAGGAGCTATTTCTGAGCAGACAGCCAGGAGTAACCCCTGAGCACCGCTAGGTGTGGCCCCAAAACAAAACAAAAAAATAAAATAAATAAACTGTATATCATGCTGAATCATGGGTTGAATGAGTCCACCAGGTTGGTGGAGAGTTACTGGCATTTAGTAGGGGGTGATGTGTGTGTGAGAGAATACACCTCAGGTTATTTCGAAAAAAAAATAAAAAGGAAAAATAATTAGGCTCAGCATTTAAAAATACTTTTAATTAAATCACCATGAAATACACAGCTAAAATGTTGTTCAGCATTGAGTTTTAGTCATACAATGTTCCAATACCTATCCCTTCACCAGTGCACATTTCCTATCACCAGTGTCCAGTTTTCCTCCTTCCTCCCCCTCAGCCTGCCTCTATGGCAGACATTTTTTTCTCTCTTTCTCTCTCTATCACATTTTGGTAGGCATAATAGTTTGCAATACTTTACTAAAAGGTTATCCTGAACATAACTTACTCAATTCTTGTCTAAAGTAATCTTTTCCAGCTATCATTGTTATGTGGTTCCCTTCTCTGTCCTAACCCACTTCCCTTGACCCAACCTTGTGCCAAGCTTTCTAATGTGGACCAGTCCTTCTGTCCTTCAGTCTTCATTTATTGATTTAGGATGTTATTGACACTCTTTTTTTTATTATCCACAAATGAATGTAATCATTCTATGTCTATTCCTCTCTCTGACTCATTTCACTTAGCATTATACACTGCATATTCATCCATGTATAAACAAATGTTATGACTTATTTTTTTCTTAACAACTGCATAGTATTCCATTTGTAGCTGTACCGTAGTTTCTTTATCCATTCAAAGCAAGCAACTTGCTTCATATTTTTTTCTAAGTGTTATCAGATATCTTTACTACCTAAGCTTGAGAGGACATAGATCAAATTCTTTCAAGATATGCAGCTAGGCACTCCTATGTGCCCCTTATTAGACACATATACCCCTGTTGTCTCTCTTGAGTTGAGCAGGTTGACAAACTTCCAGTGAAGATATTAACATTGTATAAAGAATCCCTTTGTGCCATGAGTTGTTTTCTGGAATAAAAACGATTGTATTCTTAGCTCAGAAGCTGCAGCCCAAATTATGTAAAGACAAGACAAAATTTTTACTTAATACCTCATTAGATACTTTTTAAAAAAATTTATTGTGGTCAAAGTGAATTACAGTTATTTCACTGAAAATTTTAAGGCACATAGTGACAATGAATGAGGGCATTCCCACCACTATTGTTGTCTTTCCTCCTTTCCTGTTCCCAGCATGCATCCTATATCTCCCTCCTTTACCCCTAATAATGCTAGTGTGACTATTCCCCACTTGTACCGCTTTTGTAAATTGGGTATCAATTCTGTTGTTGTTGACTATGGGTTTGATGTTCAAGTCTGATCATTTTTTATTTCCACTAAATATTCGTTCAACTGTCTGGTCTTGGTACCATCCATTTTCCCCTCAAATTGTGAGGCTGAACAAGATGATTCTAGTAATGTGGTTCTGTTGGAGATATACAAAAAGATAAGGAAGAAGAAAAGAAAAACAAAAACAAAAGCAAAAGGAAAAAAGGAACTAGGAGGAGTCTGTCTAGGTGTTATAAATTTCCCTTTAGAAGGAGAAAGGGAAAAAAAAGAAGATATGGGTAATAAAACAAAGCAAAACAAACAAACAAACAAAAAAGCAAAACAAAAAACAATAATGCAGTAATAAAAGTACAAAAAGAACAAAAAAGAATAAACCAAAAACAAAACAAAACAGAATGAAACAAACCTCATTAGATACTTTAATCTTTTCATTCAGCAAGTTCATCTTTCCCTCAAATCATAGTTTTGTGTTGCATGTATGTGTACTGAAATGTTCTTTTATTAGTGAAGGGAAAAGAATAAAAATGAGGGAAGTCTGTCTTGTAACCTCTCTTTATAGAGAATATCAGCTTCACTTTGGAAATGAACAATAGAAAAATAGATTGTCCAAATTGGTGGGCAGAGTGTCTTGAGAAATATTAATTTTAAAAGATCAGGAAAAAATCTTAAAATAAGCATGATATCTGGATATCAACTGGATTGGAAAAATTAACAAGAATTAAAATAAACAAGAGATGTGACAAATATTATATATCTCAACTCCTTATCTACAGGAGGTTGGACTAGTGAATGAGCTCACACACATCCTTCAACTAAAGGTTAATCACTGCTTTCCTAAAACACCAAGTCGGTTGTTTCAATCATGCTTCTTTATTGTTAATTTTCTTGGGCACAAAATTTACTGTAATTGCTTTTCTTAAATAGTGTTTCCTCTGGCCCTCTCCAGGGGGAGAGGATACAAATGTACATTTAGAAACCCCAGGAGTTGCTTTTAGGTAGGGACATTAAAAATACCCTGCTAATAAAAAGATTTTTACAACCTTGTTCTTGAGTTTAGGTTACTTAGTGGTCATTGATCATTGGTCTAAAGGATTTCTTCTTGGTCTGGGGTTACAACAAGTGATAGAGGTGGAGTTGTTACTTATTGGATTATCAAACCATTATAATCTTCCAAACTTTTCATACAATTATATTCTTATGTTTGTTAAGGCACCATTTGAATATAGTATGTCCAAAGCAAGACATGGTAGAAGCAAGTCTAGAAACAGTCCAGAAGACATACCTTATACTTTACATAAATAAAACAGCATTTTAGATATAGCTTGAATTATTTACATGTATATTTCTTGAATAGGTCCCATTAAACCTGGGGAAGTTTGGGGGGCATCATAGACCATTGTGCATCCCTATAGGTTTTAATAAGACTTTAATTCAGCTCTTGTAACAGGAAATGTATATATAAGAACCTACTATGAAAGATCTGTTTATAATTTTTAAATATTGTCCGTAGGAGTTTATTATAAACTAAGTTTATTATACACCTAATTTTAGTTGCATAAACTTTTAAACTTAGAAAAACTAAGTTTGCTATTCTAGTAAATTTTAATATCCTCTATATCCTATTAGAATATAAAATATATTCTAATATATATTCTATATATTTTATATAATATAGAATACATTCTATTAAAATTGCAATATATTCTATATAAGATAGAATATATTTTATTACAATTCTACTTTTATTTTGGTTACAGTTATAGAGAAACCAGGTATTGAAGAAAAGAACAGTGCTTTTTTTCCCCTTGGTAAAAAAAAATGTCCTGCAAATGTTCCTTCTGGCTTTGCTTTATTTTTGTTTTTCTCTCTCACTGTTTTTCATTGTACATCATTGATTAATGTTGTCGACTGTTAATCAATACTAGCAGCCAGGGTAGTAGAGATATTATTGAATTATAAATGATCCTCAAGCATACATTCCAAGGAGCAATCACGTTTAGTGCTTTTTTTTTTTTTTTTGGTTATCACAATGTTGACAACTTTGATATCAGGATTTTAATATCCGGTTGGATAATGAAATTTCTACCTAACACAGATTTTCTCTGTCTTTGTACTATAATAACTAAATATTTCTTCAGGTTGTTGAATGGCAATTTTTCATGGCCTCTTTTCATATGGAGATTCTTAGAGGGTTTTTATTCTCAAGTCTTAGGAGTTTATAGACTGGAGGATAAAGGAATAATGAAAAGAAGGTTATGTGAGAAATTAAACAATGTGTTTGTTTAGCATTCCAGTTGGTTCTTAAAGCCAGGTAGTAGGCTGTAGGTTATGTGTGGGCTGTAGGTCTTTCATCAGCAGTTGACAGAAACCTTGACAAGAATCTAGAAAAAGAAAGTGCCTTTGTAGAGGTGAACATTGGTGAAATGTTCTGAGAGCAGTTTGCTGATAAGATTGTTCCATGGGAACACAGAGTGAGAGTATCACAGGATCTCAAACACATAGGAATTATGGCAATTGCTCGGACTCAGAAGGGACATAACTCTTCATCCATTAGTTTTGCTCTTTCTTGGTTTGTGTAGATTTCCTAGGATTCAGTTTTTAAGGGTTCCCCCTAAATTGTGTTTTATTTGTTAATTAAATGAGAACCATATATGTCAACTTTTTAAAGATCATTTTGGTATGGGTGTAGAGCCAATTTTGATATTCTTAAATTTATCTTTGAATGACAAGCCTATGTTTTCTAATGTTTATGGTAATAAATATTATTGGTATTAGTAAATAATAAGCTAAGCATCAGCTGTGCTTAGCACCTCAATGTAAGCTTTGCTTTATCTCCACCTCACATTTTTTGGCAACGATTTTATTATTTACTTTACTTTTTTGGTTGGGGGGGGCTTAACTTAATGGTGCTCAGGGGTTGCTTACTGGTTTAGCACTCAGAAATTGCATCTGGTGGAGCTAAAGGGACCATATGATATACTGAGGATCAAGCCTCGATTGGCCAGGCCACATGCAAAGCAAATACTCTACCCACTGTAAGTCACTCCAGCTTCCTAGCACATGTTTTTATTGCATTTATAGACATTACTCATATACATACATCTAATTTCTTGAATTACCTACTGCTATCTATGACTCAAAGACCAACTTATCTCTTCTGTTGTTTCTCAAAAGAAGGTTTCATAGCCCTTTTCACAATAAATGTTCATTGACTGAAGGGTAAAAGAAAAATAAAACAAAACAGGGGCACTGGTTTTTATTTTATTTTATTTTTTTTTTTTTCAAAAAATATGGAACGCTTCACGAATTTGTGTGTCATCCTTGCGCAGGGGCCATGCTAATCTTCTCTGTATCGTTCCAATTTTAGTATATGTGCTGCCGAAGCGAGCACTGGTTTTTATTTTTTTTTTTTAGTCTTTCCAGAAGCAGTTAAGAGGAATAGAGTTGACCTTGACTTTCATTGCAACCTATGGAATGCAACCGTGAAATTTCATTGCAACCATGGAATGCAACCCATCATGAATGGAAAAGAACTGCTTAGGGTAAATGATTTTAGTATGGCAATATGTCTTCTCAGTCAAGAATAGGAGTTTTGGACACACAATCAGAAAAGCTTAATTAAAATTATAAGAAATAATGTTATAAAACCCCAAGAAACTATAAGTTGCCCCATTGACACACATATAGATGCAGTATATATCTACAGATATAGTAGAATAAGAACGTTTAGTAGAAATTTTTAGGGGTTGAATTTAGAAACTGAACTTGCTTGGTGAATCAGAAACATGACTTAAAAATTCATATGTAGGCTGGTTTCTCTAATTTTGCATTTCAATGCTCTATCATAGTAGACTCCAAAAACAGTACTTAAGATGACAATGTCTTGACAAAATACTCTAATTTATCCATTTTATTTTTAATTACTCATGCTATTGTGATCCAATACTTATGTCCATTAGAGTTGACTGAAATAGCCAACTGAACACCATAGACTTCTGTTACAGGCCTCTTTCATTGAGTATGATTCTGCAATTTACTTTTTTTCTATTCAAGCCACTTTACTATTATATTATAATGCCCACAATGTCAGTTTGTTTTAGGAAAAGAACCTGGATGCTTGAGACACAGTAGATGATACTACATGTGGTAGACTCCCTTATAGTGCTCACTACCATATTGCTTTAGTACTCTAGATGTGAAAATCATGATTGTTCTAAAATGCTCCATACACAACCTAATCCCAGAAACTCTTATTTATCAAAATTTACTTTCATAATTGATGAAGTTCCTAGAAATTGGAAAACCTTCCCTTCTGATGTACAGCCCCATATTGTTATGGTGCTCAGACCCATTCTGTAAGTGTCAGTCTTTCAACTGCAACCTGTGAATAGATCTCCAATGTCTGTCTATGTGTGTGTATGAGTATGTATATGGTGGACTCCTCTATGTCTGTCTAATTTTTATTGTACATAATTCCTGCCCATATTGTATATAATCCCTATTATATATAATATCCCCCATCTACCTATTACCTTACAAATCCTTTTCTATTCTCTTACTCCCTCAACCCTAATCCATTATCTCTCCTTATTTAACCCTTTTTACCCTCAGTTCTTAACTCCACAGGAAATGGAAACTTCTCCTTGCCTCAGCAAGCTACCAGCTGGCTTCAAAAGTGAAAAAGGACAACCTGTCAGACAGCCACACCTCACCCCTCACCCTGGAAAGAAACTGCAGCCACCTTTCCTGCTGACTCATTCTATGAAGTCCTTTTTTCTCCCACCTCCTCTCACTGTGGGATATTGCTTGCTACTGGATTCAACTCCAAAGAGACCCTCAGCTCGAGGATACAATCTGATCCCTGACTTTTGCGAACCATTTCTCAGACTCCACAAGATCACAATGTGGGATGAAGCTGTACTCTGGATTTTATCCCACCCCAGACTATCTCAAAAGACATATTTTCTGTGTATGTTTCTGTAGATGAATTTACTAGTTATAATTATTAGTGTTTATTTCAATGTGTAGAGGTAGCTTCTCCCATTACCCCCCTTTTTATCTGCTTAGTAGGGGATTCTAGTAGAAAAGTCTTTTTGGTATCTGAATTCAGGTTAGAAACAGGATATAGAGATTGTTTAGCTTGTTATTTTTACCCCCAAATGCACCAGTAGTATCATATGGCATTGTACCTTTTTGCTTGGGCACACTAAAATGGGGAAATTTTGCATATGGAAAGAAGTTGTTATCTAATAGGGATAAGAACCCATAAATTTTATAGTGCGGGGGTGTCTTTCACCCTGAACATTTGTCATGGGGACTTGACTTAACTCTATTGATCAGACACCGATAGTCAAATCCTGAAACTCGGATTCCATGGTTTTCTGCACCAGTATCAGGAATCAAACTTTCTCGGGAGGAAGCTCTAATGTGGTCCCATCACCAACTTGCTTCAGAGTAGGTTCATATAACACTCCGACAATGAGAAAACAACAACAACTTGCTCTAAAAGCAGGTTTCCCTGCCTTGGCACCTAACATTGAAATGAAATCAGAAGATGCTCTGTGACACCCCACCCCAACTTCAATTTAGGATCTGTGCAAAAACAAAGATCTCTAATTACATAAAACTGACTATGATAACTGTAATTAAGTAGAACTTTTTCTGGAACCATAAATAACAACTTTGGGGTTGGACAATTAATATGCCTGGAACCTGTAGTTGGTTTTATGAAAGCATACTTCATGGGTGGTTTATTTATTTTTTTCTTTTTCTTTTTAGGTAAAGAGTATTTCCTTTCTAATCTTCCCAATGTTTACTTTGACAATGCAAACAAACAAACAAAAAAACTTGCCATACCTTCCCCTTTAAAATTTTTATTTATCTTCTAGATAGGGGTTCCTGCTTTTTTCATAGAATCTTGGAACATGAATCACTTTTTTTTTATCTCATATTTCCACATCTTTTTACAAATTAAGAGGAAAAAATGTGGATGGGCCCAGGGGCCAAGTGGTCTCAGGTGCATTGGGTGGAAAAAAAAAGTCAGAATTAAATACCCAAGTCAAAGTCAATGACCCAAACAATAACAAGCTAAACACTTGTCACTGAACTGGTAGACCAGGGGACTAAGGTTTGGGGTATAGGATGCATGATAGGAACTTTGGAAGAGGGAGGTCAACACTGGTGGTGGGAATAGCTCTAATTCGTCATCACTATATGCCTAGAATACCACTATGAAGGATTTGTAATTCACAATGATTTCAATAAAAATTTTTTAAAATGCATGGAAAGCACCTTAAGAGGCAGCATAATTAAACACAATAGACTTTCTTCCACTACTAAGACTGGGTAGGTTGAATGGTTTCTTTTGTTTGCATTTGGAAAAAATTCTATTGTGGATTTAGAGATTGGGAAGTAGCCAGATTGAAAAGTCCTTAGTTAGGGGGAAGCTAGTGGGAAAAGTGTTTAAGAACTGAAAAGCTGACTGTGGGAGTTTAAAAGGCAATTTTAATGAAAAGGTAGAAAGTTTAGGGAATATGAAAAAGCTGCCAATGAGAAGTGCTGTCAAAAGAATGATGACTGCAGAGGCCAAAATCAGACAAAAATAATAGAGGCAGTAAAGGGTGAGAAAATTGTTGAACACTTGAAAAGACAATTCTACTAACCTAACACTGCCTTTCCTACTAATGGCAAAGACCAAGGTCATAGATGGGATTATGTTTTATAGAAGCATCAATATAATGAGATGCTATGAGGTTTTTATGGCTCCTGAACATGTTTGCTAATGACAAGTGTCTGATTCTGCAATCCCAAGGCACAAATTGCCTGTTAGTTAACAGACTTTTATAATCTAATCATCCTGATGTCCCTGTACGAAAATTCTCCAAAGCTTTCTTTCTTCCATGTCGTAGATGCTTAGGCATCTCAATACTGAAATAAAAAATTTAAAATACCCAAACTTAAAATGTTCTATATCACATATATATAATAATCATTATATCATCTAACTTCTTTTAAGCTATAGTTAAATTGTCATTGCTGATTAAAAATCAAACTAGGTAAACTATTTAGGCTTCCATATTTGAAATGTGTATGGTTATTTATGTTTTTGAATTAACTTAGTGGCTTCTCCAAATCCCATTTTCTGGCATATGAAGGAATATTTCTATACTTAATAAAATGAAACTAATCATCACTTACTGTACTTACACATTTGGATTGATAATGCAAAATGAGTTTTGACCTTTTAAAGCTTGTGATCTAGTGAATATCTTTCCTGACACATTAGATTAGGATGAATTGAGAATCAAACTTGGGAATGTATTTCTTGTATCAATTTGCTTCTAAATCATTCAGAAATTGATCCTCCAGGCCAATATAGTGTCCATTTCTCTGAAATGAGAAGATTTCATTTCTCTTGGCAATTGGGGACCATTAGCTCAAATAGAAAATAGCAGAAGGAGGAAGATTAGTATTTCACATCTAAATAACAGCTTTCATAGCAGCAGAACTATGTGGTGATCAAGTGATCAAAATCACTTTTACATTCCAAGTGATCTTTGTAAAGCCAAGGTCGGACATTGATCCTAATTTTTGGAGGCTTTCTCTATAGAAAATGATTTGACCTTTATAAGAAGATGCTATTGTATAGTCCTGTATTTGGAAATCTATAAACTCAGCATGTTGATTTCCAAGATTACAAATTAAAGTCTGCTTAAGTTCTTATACTATGTCATCTTTGGCCAATATAAGCATCCTATCCTGAAATTTTATGCCTTTTTTAAATTAAGAAATAAAAGCAGGGGCTGGAGTGATCGCACAGCCTTAAGGCATTTGACTTCCACGCTGCTGACCGGGGACGAATTTGGGTTCAATCCCCAGCATCCCATTTGAACCTGCCACGATCCATTTCTGAGCACAGAGCCAGGAGTAACCCCTGAGCCCCACAGGCTTTGACCCAGAAATCAAAAGAAAAAGAAAAGAAAAGAAAAGAATGAAAAAAGAAATAAAAGCATCTTCTCACACTGTCCAATTTGTTAGGGCATCTCATTTTAAAACATACTGTAATCTTCAGTAGAAAATAGAGCTGTTTCTATACATTCTGATTTCATTTCAATAGTGTCATTGAAACTGGTATTAATCTATTTGTTCTCGTCTATTTTGTAATACATTATTCGTTTTATTTTTGAGATTAGAGGAAATGAAAATAAAATGAAACATAACCTAAACAACTTTTCAACTAAACCAACTGCAATTTGTCATTTTGAAATTTCATTCCCAAACCCCAAAAGTGCTATTTTTTAACTAGAAACATTATATGAAAGTCAAGAAGCAGTCAAGTTATAAAACTTTTTTGAAATATGCAATATTAACTTAAAACTTGGAGTTTAATAGCAGAAATCAGCAACATGGGGTTTGCAATCAATGTAGCCAAAATAAATATATGCAAAGAAATGCATGCAAATCACTCATAGCTACAACTCCCTAAATGTGGGAATAATTTGATATATCCCACAGGTCAAGTTGGAACCCAGAAATGAGACCTTAACATTTTCTAACCTTGAAGGTGAAATTTATGACCTATTTTAGTATGCATTTGATCTTGTAGGAAATAAATCAATTATATTTATATATATAATTTAATATATATTTGCTTATATCTTACCAGCTTTTGGTAGCATGAACCCATGTGAAAGTTTCTAACCTTTCAGCGTGAAGTTGGATGAAGAAGAAACTTCCAAGAAAAATAGAATGGGAGCTCAGAGTAGCTGCAGATACTTCTAAACATGTGCTCTGGGTTGCTAAATATATATATATATATATCAAGTTCAGAACTGATGTATCCATTTTATCACCAGTATCATTTCATGTCTATAAGCCCTCACATATAAGCATCCCCCTTGGGTTAGGCGTGAGGCCAGGGGTCAGAGGATCAAGTTCAGTAGCTCGTTCTCAATGTGGCACCAAGGGTTGAAAGTTTCATCTAAGAAGTTCACAGTTCAGGAAATGGCTGCTACTCCTGGTGGATTCATTATACTAAAAGTAGATACAATTGCTTGATGAGTTTCTCAGCACTTAACTCTTGCCTCTGCACACTTAATGAAGGCCACACAAATTAATGAGTGCAACTTGTAAATGCTGAATAAGCTCAAAGTAGTGTGAAAGAGGTGAAGAAGGCGACAACAGTGCTTTTTGAGTAACAAAGAGAGCTGCTTCTATTAGAATTGGCTTGGGGAATTACAAGCAGCTGTGAAAATGTGACAATTATATTGCCTCACATTTTGAGTTAATTATGTTTCAAATTCCAGTTGAGGAAAATCCAAGTCACTTATGAAGATGGTTACACTGAGCTTAAAAGAGACTGAGATCTCTAGATATAGAGGTCTGATTTTGTCATCCAGATGGGAGCAGAAGTCTTCCATACAACACAAAAACACCAAGGGGAGAGTAAATGAACTTGAAAGGAGTCTATAGCTAATCCCATGACAATATATTCCAAGGGTGGAGAAACCCTGGATCTCTTAGGCCAAGGGGATTCCCTTTTCAAATGACCCCAATTTTTACCGTGCCTATGCAGGAGGGGAATGGGGGAGGGGGTGGAGAGATAGCATGGAGGTAAGGCATTTGCCTTTCATGCAGAAGGTAATCGGATCGAATTCTGGCATCCCATTTGGTCCCCTGTGCCTGCCAGGAGCAATTTCTGAGCATGGAGCCAGGAGTAAGCCCTGAACACTGCCGGGTGTGACCCAAAAACCACACACACACAAACACACAAATAAGCACAAAATAATTTTTTTCTTCTCTTATCTAGTTTTTACACCTGAAGCAAAGTTAGATGCAGGTGGTTTTAAATCAAACTTTTCAGTTGGGCTTTACTATTACTCACCCCCATCCGAGGCCCAGGACTGAGACTTTGTTGCAAATTTTTTTTCCCAAAGACCTCAGCCTCCTCAGAGATTGATGGAGGACTTGATTGGAAACAAACCAGGAAGAAAAAGTTTATCTAAATGGACTGATTTTCTGAATTACGACCTTCAAACCGGACTTGGATTTTGACTTTTGAAACTTCGGACTTTGGCTTAGATGACCTTAGCTTTGAATACCCAGACAGCGCTGCCTGAGCATCAGCAGCAGAAGCGGTGGCAGCAGGCGGCGGATCACTTGCAGCAAGAAGCACAGGACTGCTCCCTCCTGGCACAGGCTGCTTTTGCTGCGTCATATATTCTTAAATATAATATTTCACATTATAGATATATACATTACACATGTAAATAAGAATTAAATTTTAGACATAATGTTATTGCATTCTTTAATAAACTATAGCATAACATACACTGATATGCATTGATAAACTGATATTTGTGTTGTTCATTAATTTGTGTGCACATTGTGTGTGCAGTATTTGCTTAATTGTGGTAGTCTGGGATTGAGCCATAGTAGCTTCATGGTGAAACTGTAACTTGAGACAGCCTATATTTGAGGTGCACAAATTGATACTTTTCGACATACATCTATAGCTATGAAACTGACCCTACCTTCAGGATAACAATCATACCAATAATCCTCCAGAGTTTTCTCATTCCCATCCTAAATCTTCTCACCTCTGCTCTTAGGAAGCCATGTGTATTCTTGCTTTCTCTATAGATTAGATTTTACTTTCTCCAATTTTTTTTTTGTTTTTGGTTTTTGGGCCACACCCTGTGATGCTCAGGGGTTACTCCTGGCTATGCTCCCAGAAATCGCTCCTGGCTTGGGGGACCATATGGGATGCCAGGGGATTGAACCTCAGTTCGTCCTAGGTCAGACACATGCAAGGCAAATGACTTACCATTGTGCCACCGCTCAGGCTCCTACTCTCCAAATATTACTCAGTAGAACTTTTTTGTTATTTATCCTGGCTGCTCTGGATAGTTCCAAATAATTCTTTTCTTTGTGAGAAACTATTATTTCATTGCATGGATATATTATATTCATTTTCTTCATTCACTTGCTAATGGAAATTTTGGCTTTTGTCAGTTTTTGAATATTTCCATAAAGTTAATGAAACATTTAAAAATACAGTAAACTGCGCAATTTAATGAGCCTTGACAGGCAAATATACCTGTGAAACCAGTGTCAGAGAACATTTCTATCCTCACATTTTTATGCCTCTTTGCACTTCATTCCACTACCACCCCATTCCCAGGTTCCAATAGATCTGTCTTCTCTCACTAGAGAAAATATTTTCAAGAATTTTAGTCTGCATAAGGAATTTTAAAATTCACCCATGTTATTGCATCCATGAGTATTTTTATTCCATTTCATTTCTGAATACTAGTGCATTGAATAGTAGTCCTTGACCATTATTTTTTTTTTTTCAATTAATGGAATGCACTGGGTCATTTCCAGTTCTTTGTACCATTATCATTGCCCAAGGTATTCTGCAAGTTTGTCAATTAAGGTGAAATTAAGAAAAGGACACATTTATCTCAAGACACAAAAGTATGAGATTGTTTATTTGAACCTTTCCAAATATATGCCTAGAATTTAGGATAGATGCAAGTAGAGAAGATCAAGTTGAACAAAGGAGTCACTATGCATTGAAAAGCTAAAGGAAACTTAAAACAATTTGAAAAGAAAAAAAAACAGAAAAGGAGTTCACTATTTTCTGATCTTGCTTATTTTCTGGCTGAGAAGCAAGAATGTTATTTTTATATCTATCTTTTTGGAGGAATTATCATAAGTCAAAAATTGTATAACAATAGTATCCTTAGGGTTGAATAAAAATGAAAGTCAATGGTCCTAGTTCAATATTGAGTTAGTCCAGAATAGAAATCACTTTGAATTAGTCCAGAATAGAGATCACTTACCTGTATCCCATTCTCTGCAGTACTGAACCTGATAAGGTATCAGCAAGGCAGGGACAGGCAATGCATAAACTGCATCAGATAAAAAAAAGTAGATGTCAGATTAAATGGGAAAATAAACCCACACCTCAACTCAATAACTTGGAGAAGAGTTTGGTATAGAGAGAAGGAAGTGTAGGTGAAAAAATAGATGTCGGAAAAAATATTGGATGCTGGGAAGAGTGATTCAGACAGTAAAATCAAACATATAAGAGGCTGAATTGTAAATGCAGAAGACTTGGCAGTTTTATATGCCTTACTAATAAAGACTAGCTGATAGAAACAAAATTCCATTTATTATACAGTTCTTGCAAATATGTTAGTTACCTTTTACAGACGCAATGCTCATATTATTCCATGTCTAGGAACATTTAAGCTAAAAGGCTACATAGACTTGTATTTAATTAAAAGTATTTATTTTGTAGCTAACAGGAGAGAAAAGTCAATTAGTGATTCTCTATTCTACACAACAGGACAGACAGAGAAAAATGAAGAGTCCTAGATTCTCTGAGGCATTGACTTATTGATAACTTTTTTGCAAGAACCTAAAAAATTTTTTTCTATTGTCATTCAGTACTGAATCTTTATTTCAAGTGGGAGGTGGCATTTCCTTTTAGAGCCTAGCACTAAACATTAGGGGTAAGGAAATTCAACTACAAAACATACAGGGTATAAACAGATGTGCATTACAGCATTTTCAATGGAAGGAGACTTGAGGGATAGCTTAATTGCTTCACCCCACTGTGTGGAGCCTGAAAGGATTACTGTAAAGTGCTTCATGAATATTTATTAAAGTGGTAAATAAGAACAAGGAGATGGGTCTCTATAGATCTCAATGCAGTAATATCCCGGGAGAAGGGAAAACTGGTCGAAAACTGTAAAGCTCTTATTGCTGTGTGTGTCAGAGACCCAAATTATTCACAAATGGTGCAAGGAACCATCACTTCTCCCCACACCGCCTCAAATCACAGTTATGCTTTATTACCTACTCCATCCTCATTTCGTTGTTGACAATCTCATTGTCTATGGAGTTGCCCAATTTTCTTTCTCAGACTTAGAGGGTATCTCTTTTCATGTGCCAACTTAGCTTTGGCAAGTAAGTCTCCATTTCTGCTGATTCTAAAATTGGTTTGGCAGAAATATAGTTCTTTGATCATGGTGTTGATTGCCTTTCCTCATACCTCTGATCTTCCCCCAGTCCTGACAACTCTCTCTTGCTTTTTTCGTTGTCTGCAGGCCCTAATAGACCGACAGGTCTTGTTGGTTCTACTGTCCCCTCTAAAAATTCCATTTCATTATATGCCATTTTGGTGCTGAGATAGTAATAAATATATTTGATGAATGATTCTCCCAGATAAAATCTTACAATTTCTCAGGTATTCTTGCTGTTTTGATACATAGTCAATCCGTTTAATGTGCTGTTTTAGGCTATTTGAGTGTTGTTCATGGTAATAGAACCTTACCAGAGCTCCACTCTACCAACATTTATAATTTCCAATAAATTCTGATGCAATTGTAGATTCTGTTTATTTTCCCATTTACAACAGAGTCACAGTTTTAAGTCACCTTTCCTTAGACATTGTTTTTTCTTAAATGCTGGAAGGATGTTAAAAATTAGAAAAATCCTCTAGATAAATCGAGGTTAGATATGTCTTTATTTTCCCAGGTCATGTCTAAGATTAACAAGTTCTTCTACCTAGAACTCATGGATTTACTTTCTTCAATCTATTTCAAATTTAAAGACCAATGAAAGGGACAGGAGACAATAAGAGGTTAAGGTAGAGCTCAGAGCCAGGAATAGCCTCTAAGCACTGCTGGTTGTACGTCCTTCCCCCAGTGAAGATGAACAATGTTGTATATAATTTTTTTCTACAAAATATTAAAAAGGATACTTTGTTGTTTATACTACAAATGTCTGTAGTTCCTAGTATGTAACCATTTCTTTAAGGATTTAGTGTGGTTGAGTTTAGTGAGGACACATTTTTGAGTCATTAGATTCTTCCATTCACCCTTCCTGTTTCAGTGGTTTTCAAAATTACAGTGGTTCCTTCATCAGATCTTTGCCAAATCATGTAGCAAGCAAGGACTTAGGATTGTGGATCCTAAATATTTTTTGGTATATTGATTTTATTAGGAAATAGCCCTAACTCCATAGTTCAATATTAGTCTTTGATTGTTTCCCAAGGCATGACTCTATTAGCACTTTCCCTCACCTCCGAAAGTTATTTGAATCAGGATTTATTTCCAAAACAATTTTGTTTTGAAATCTCCAATCCTCAGTCTGGGTTCCTCCAAAGTCTCTGCTGTTGCTTATTTCCAAAACATCTTGAGAAGACATGGTCTGTAAGCACTGTTTACACTGTTTCTAGACTGTCACACTGTGGTGTCTGGGTGGTGTAAAATAGGGCATGGCCACAAATCTAGCCTACTTTGCCCATCTTGCTTTTCACACACTGCAGGGATTTCCAGTTTGACAGGCAAAATTTGTAGCAGAAAAATTTCCTTTGTATTATTTTTATTTCATGAAGTTGGTTGGCCCAATTTTTGTGAACCTTGGGATTTTTAGGGGAGGTTTGAGAACAGTGCCCTTCACTTTCACACATCTACTCTGTGCTTCTCTGCAACTCCACTAGTTCTTAATTATTATCTAGGAGACACGTTGTGTGTCTGGCATCCACAGAATTTTTATTTGGTGGGGGCACAGCTGAGAATGCTTAGGGATTATACTCCTGGAAATGCTCAGGGGACCATATGGGGTGCCAGATGGTTGGATGCATGCAAGACAAGTGACCTTGTCTTGTCTATCTTGTCTACCATACTATCACAAAACAATAAAATTCTTACCTATGGTTTTTTGTAACAGCACACGACTACTTGGGATATTTCTGGAGACTAAAGTCAATGCTTGAATTTTATATTAAGCATGATCATACCTATACTTTATCACTGATTATTTTTTCCAAACTTATGCTGACGATCACTGCTGCACTGTGTTCTGGTTGGATTATGTGCTATCTGCTTTTCTAATTTCTAAAATGTGAGGAGTGAGCTGTGGTAAGGAAAAATTGATTTAAAACATAAATGCTTAGCTGAGTTGTAAATTCTAAAAAGGCATGTGAGCATGCACCTTGCAGCCATCACTTCTGTTTTCCATTAGTATGGGATGCTGTATACTTGTCATGGCTCTAATTGAATGGGGGAGGCTGCAGTACTGGGGAAAGCATGACAACATTCTGTTCCTGCAGTAGCCTCACAACAGCTTGCAGTGAATTTCTACCAGTTCACACCCATGTCCAATTAAAAATACCCATGTTTATCTCTAAGCAAAATGTACACTTACAGATGTTATGCCTTTGTTATTAGAAATGTTGCTTCTTTCAACATTCTGAGCTCTGGAAATTAGTTGCATGTCTCTGCTAATTCATTTTCTGGGAAGGATCCTTCAAATAGGGCCCATAGAATCACTCTGAGTAATAGCCAACTGGGCTGGCAGCTGTGCTAGGTTCTGAGGGTGCCTTGCTGCTGGGCCTAATGGTCTCTGGGATCAATTCCAGAGATACTTGAGGGACCACCAGAGCTGTACCTGGTAAGGTTCAGGAAATAATGTGGTGTGGTGGTTTTCTCATTTCTACTTTCATATCCTCTTGATTCTTATTAGATGTCTCTTCCATGTTTTTTTTTTTTTTAAGTTCCTTGAACATCTCAACATTTTCTTTCCTAAAGTTCTTAGTAGAGAGGCTATATAGGTGCCTGGTATTAATTGGGTCTTTAGAATTACCATCTGAGTTTGGGGCCAGAGCGGCTGTTCGATCCCCTAGCGTCCCATATGGTTCCCCAAGCCAGGAGCGATTTCTGAGCACATAGCCAGGAGTAACCCCTGAGCGACACAGGGTATGCCCCCAACTCCCCCCAAATAAATAAATAAATAAATAAATAAATAAATAAATAAATAAATAAATAAATAAAAAGAGCTACCATCTGAGCATGGTTGGGTTCTGTGTTGCTTTCCCATTGTGAATGTTGCAGTGTGGTGGTGTTTTTTTATGTGTTGTGGTAAGGTTCAGTGACTGGCTCACTGACTCTGCAGCCATTCTTTTCTCAGGGTAAACTGATCTCCAGTGAAATGACTCTTCCGAGTCACAAAGATGACCTGTGCATCTGTTTGTCTGCCTCAATTTCTTGGTACTATGTGATGTGGTGTGGTAGAAGAACCCGTGTTATTTTTATGTAAGACTCTCCCCAGTACTCTCTCCCCAGCCCTGCTCAGCCAATTTTCACCTTCACTGGGGCTTGTTGAATTTAGCAAACAAAAAAACTGCATACCCAAATTGTACTTTATTTTCAGATACACCATGAGCTCCCTTTTGAGTGTAAGTATGTTCTATGTAAAACTTGGACAAATAAGATATAGAGAAAAGTGTCTCAACTGGAGTCCATATAGCCTCTTATGTGTCTCTCCAATATTCCAAGAGCCACAAATAAAATCACACAAATAGAAGGTCACTGTATGAAACTGTGAGAACAACAGTAAGATGAAAAGACATGGGAAGAAATTAGTTGGAAGAAGGTTGCAGATGGAAAAAGATTGAAAAAGACTGGTATAGAACATATTTATACTAAAATGTGTTTTGCATTGATTTCAGGCAACCATAATCATCATGGAGCTAAATAATTCAATCAAAACTATTTTCACCTCTACTTGTCACTTTTTGACTCTGGTCTCCTAAATGGAGTTCAAAGACTTCTTAACCCTTCAGACTGAGACACAAATTTGTGAGTATTAGCCCAGGCAAATAGAGATAGAAGTCTTTAAGGAAAAAACTGGCACACACACACACACACACACACACACACACACACACACACACACACACACACACACACGCCACTAGAATTTTAACCAGGCACTCTCACATCTATAATCCTGACCATGTTCCCCAACTCACATCATTAACATATTATATTTGCAGCTAGTGGGGGCAGCTCTTATTACTTGCATTGAGGTGAGGCTAGAAGGACATGGACAATTCCTCTTTCAGAGTGCCTTGGCAAACCCAACAAATATATAGCAGCAGCTGAAGCAAAGAACCAAGGAAAAGACTCAAGAATCTCATAAATTGGGCAAAGTTAAAATGCAAAAGCTAGTGTGCGGCCTAAGATTCTGGAATGCAGTACCTTGCCATTTACTTTTCCCCAGATGGGATATTTGATCTCTTTAGTGTGCAGATGTGTAAGGTTTATAGTGTCTCACAGCAGCTCTGTAAATGGGCCACTGGGGCCACTCAGAGTATAAATGTGTCCACCCAAATGGTCAAATTACTGAATTAGCCTCCTGATTCCCATGTTTAGCCTCATTTTCAGCAGTAACTTAGGAGAACAGAGCTATTACTTTTGAAGTCTTTACTGTTAAGTGTCCAGATCTAAGGCACTTAGGACTGTAGCTCTTACCAAATGTGGTTTATAATGATTACAGAAATACCACTCAGCCTTGCTCACCTTCTATCTGAAGCCAGGCTGTCACTGTATTTTGTTCTTGAAGGCTAATGGTTTTCTCTCTTGGCAAGGACCCTCGGGAACAGCAGTAAAAGCACATTCTTACTGCTGAAACACCTCTGAAACTGGGTTCAACTTCTAACAGCTGTTTAATGATGTATTTTTTTTCTTTATTCTTTTTCTTAAAAGTTGCTCATTTGAAGCCTCATCCAAAAGCAATTAAAATGTCTTTCAATTTTTATCTTAGCTCATTGTAAAACACTTTCCCCCTTTCAAACCCAAGGTGGTTCTTTCTAAGAGTCTTCAGGGGTTCAGGAAGTATTCTTGTGGGGGCTTCAGTTTGCTCACATCACCTGTTTAGAGCAATGTGGTTATCACAGTGCAGATTTCCAAAGAATTTTATACCAGGAATTTGATCTCCACTGCACTTGAGGAAGATAAATGCGAACTTCGGGTTCCACAGTTTCATTCCTCCCGAGGTTACCACTGGGAGTTGATTAAAACTTTCTTTAGAGGTACGCAAGCTGGGTCATAAACAATACAAGTCTGTGCTTCCTAGAAAACCTTCAAGCATGGTCCCTTTGTAGCATATAATGTCCAATATCCCCTGACTTCTAAGACTTCTGCGGATGTTCAATTATTTTATTATAACAAGTAAAATAAGTTAGAAGGAGAGACACAAATACACACAAAGTATAGTCTCACTTATCTATGGGTTTTAAGAAAAACAAAAGACATTATTGTAATAATGCCCAGAGACAACAGAGATGAAGGCTGGAAGGACTGGCTCTCAATGTGAAGCTCACCAGATAGGGTGGTGAGTTTAGTTAGAGAGATGACTACACTAACTATCACGACCATGTTAATGAGTGAGAGAAGTAGAAATACCTGTCTTGAATACAAGCAGGGGGTGAGGGTAGAGAGAGATGGGGTGCATTGGTGGTGGGAATGTTGCACTGGTGAAAAGGGGTGTTATTTTTGTGACTGAAACCCAACTATAATCATGTTTGTAATCATGGTGTTTAAATAAAGATATAAAAAATAACATTTTAAGGAGACAAATCTTCATTGTGTAGGATTTCCTTATGTATGGCAGTATGTATATTCTCGTGAAGTTTTCTTGTCACTAAGGAAACCAGATGTTTCCAAAAACTTTCTTGGTAGTGGAGAATACTCTATATCAGAGGCACTCTTTCAGAAAATGGACTTTCTTTCCTAAAAGAAAAATCTCATTATTTCTTTATTAAATGAAATACTCAGGACATAGTATTTGCTGCCATGAGGATTCAATGGGGCATAAGTAGATAAGCCCTTTTGATAAAAAGAAGTGGAGCCTAGCTAGTACCAACTAAAGGCTCTGTAAGTGCAAATGTTTGTACTTCCCTTGTTTCTTGTACAAGAGTTTGTTTACTTTCATTGCCTCCATTTAGGAAAAATCCTTTTCTGACTTTGGGATAGTCACATCCTACATCCTTTCAGACACTTAAATAAAAGATAAATTCTCCACAGACTCCTGATTGTTTAAATCATTTCTCTGCTCAGAGTTTCTATTTGTCACTCAAGGATAAATGCTGGTACATTCCCGGTAATGTCTGCCAACCACAAATGCCAACCATTATAGGTGTCAAAAGAGAGTGTTTATGAAAAGTTCTGCAAGAGTGAGGATTGGACTAAATTTTGAGGACAAAAATGTTGATTAGATAAAAAGGTCAATGTAAAGCATCTTCAAGCTAATGAGAAAAATTTATGCAAAAGCAGGGTGATAGTTCCTTTTGCTAAAAGGAAAGTAAATTGTGAGAGAGGTGTCAGGAAAGAAGATGGGAAATAGAAGCCAGAGCTTAAAGGTTTTGGGGTTTTGGTGACATCAGCTCTAGAGTTTGAATATTTTTCTCTAAGTTTTTTTTTAAAAAACAGTAAGAAGTAGTGAAAAGCATTAAAAAAAAAAAAACAAAACAAAAACCTTTCTCAACCTTACCTTCAAATGGGAGTTCTATCCATGCAATTTTTCAAACATTATTTATCTTCTTCTTGGTGAGAGCCTACATTCTTTTAAACCTTTTGTTTTCTTCTGAATTTAACAAAATATCTTAAGATAGTATATTTTCCAGGATTATTTTAGGCTAGTGAATGAATTAATACTGTTTCTTTTTCTTATCTAAAGATAGTATACTGGATTGTTTCCTTCAGACTGAAGGAGGATTTTGGATTTAATTTTAAGGCCTATTTCTTTTTGTTTGTTGTTTGGTTTTGGTTTTTGGGCCACATCCTGTGACACTCAGGTGTTACTCCTGGCTATGTGCTCAGAAATTGCTCATGGCTTGGGAGACCATATGGGATGTGGGGAGGTGGGGGAATCAAACTTCGGTCTGTCCTAGGTTAGCATGTGCAAGGCAGACACCTTACAACTTGTGCCACCGCTCTGGCTCCTACGGCCTATTTTTTAACTTAAAGAAAATTTTCTTTTTCTTGAAGTAAGCAGATGACTCCCAGTTTTTGGATACTGATGGTCAGTGGTATGTATAATCATCTGTTCTTTGTGATATTATTTATATTCATAAAATAATTATATTTCATATTGCTAGAATAATAGCATAAGCTCTGGCTCTGGAAAATGGCAGGCATAGAAACAAAAATAAAAAATAGGGCCTAACTTCTAATTTAATTATTACCGTTTTGAAAAAAAAAATGATTAAACAGCTATGCCACTTTCATGCCACCATCCTCAAAACAAATAGGTTCCTGATAAACATCTTCAACAGAGTTTAGTAAACTAAGTAATATGGCATCATGAACTGACCAGAGACTTCTCCTTTAGTGTCCAAAACAACTACTGTTATAGCTATGGTTAACCATAATTAGCTCTTCTCAGATGGCAGTTGTAGGTAAAATCTTTTCAAAGACTCTGGCACCCTGAGGTAGATGCACTGGCCAAAGTTTATTTATAGCTAATTCTACATATAACCATCAGTGCCCAAAGAAGCTTTGAGAGACAAATTTTGTTTGTAGAACTGAAGAGAACACAATTCTGCCCATTCCTTTAAGCTCACTTACTCATTGTCTCCAATATTGTCGTCTCTTTACAGTAGGATCAAATAATACCAATGATCTGGCTAGGAAGAGGCAATTAAATGGTCATATTAGCTATGTATATGCCTTCGGGTTTATAGAAAATCTTCTGGATAGAATTTTTACAGTTTTGTTGTTTAAGATGTAAGAACCAAGTCCCCCTAAGTTCAATCACTTACCCCAGTGAAGTAGTTCTTCTTGAGACCAGGAGTTAACTCAAAAATAAAACCAAAGTTGGTTTTATTCTCCAGGAATGAAGATCTAGGCTTTGAGTTGAGTGAATTTGGAATGCTTTTATCTGATAAGGCTCCCTTGGCAACCAAAGGTTCCCTGTCAACCAAAGTTTGAATCAAAGTATCCCTTGACAACCAGGGTTTGATAAGAGTATCTCTAGACAACCAAAGTTGAGGCAGAAAAATCAGTGATGACTTAAGACATCTATATAATGAAATAATATTTCTGTTAATGCTTGTAATTTCTGTATAAACTACTTGAAGATTTAACTCAGGGTCCTTGTCAAGACTCCCTTAATTGAATGAGACTTGGGCCTCAGCCAGCCGAATAAACTCCCTTTTACATCTTGCTTAATTGGAGGTGATCTTTGACTCTCAGAACTACCTAGGGTCAATTTAAACTCTTACAAAGATTAAATAAGCTCATCTCACATGCATATTACTTTTTTTTTACAATTCAATTTTTTTAATTTTTATTTTTAATTATGAGAACAAAGATGCAAAGAAAGAGGACAAGGTAAAGTTACAGTGGAAGGACAATCACCCATAACGTAATTCTCAGAAGTCCCCTTGCTGATATCTTAACTTTGAACTTTCAGCCAAAGACCATTAAGATAAATAAAACAGAATTCATGTATAATTACTTTGTTCCTCAAGTTCCCAGATTGTAACACATTATAATATTTCTTAACAGCACACAAGGCAATCTAAAGCCATAAAACTTACATAACTCTTTAAACATTAGAGGCATAGTATTTTTTACATTTCCATGTACATGCATATTAGCTTAAGTTAACCTCAAATTTTAAGTGTTTTTTTTTAAGGATTAGAGTCAAAGGAGCACAGTAAAAATGGTGTTAGAGTGGCAATTGCTGTTTGCATAGGCCCATCAAAATATGAGGGGCACGGAAAGAAATAACCTTGGCCTAAATACTAAGAGACCCTACCCCTGAAGTTTCCTGGCATAAGACCAACTCTAGGCTCCAGGCAAGCTAGATCCTCCAATCCAAGACATTGTCTGTAGTGCCAACACTTTTATTTTTCACACAGTCTCTATTGTTGGTATCATGTTTCTGTATTAAAGATCCTGGAATCTGTATATCCTACATTGAAGTTAGGGTGTGGAGCATCCTCTCGTTTTACCTCACAATTAAAGGGTAATGCAGGAATCCCTGTCCTGTAAGCAGGTCGTTGTTGTTGTTAAGTCTTCTCAGTGTTAAGGGAAGTCTCTTGAGCAGGTCGATGTCTGAGCAGTGGTAGGGTCTTCTGTAGAAGAGGATTGCTTCCAGGTGATGTTATAGACAAACCTGGATGTTTCGTGATGTCTTCCCTGGTTCAGGGGTGAATGGAAAATGCCCTTTCTTCTGAGGCCTGTGCCAGGTTGTTATGTCAATGTTCAGGGTGTAAGGTCCCTTTGCACTACAAGATTTGTGTGTTCCAATCTCTATTAGATAGGATCTTATTTGTATGTATAGTATTTTCCCATTTTAATGTGCCTATGCAAAAAAAGAGCAATGCCAAGTGGCGTTATTGGCGCATATGGAGACCGTAAGAACAAGTCCAACAATCCCCATAATATCACATGCATATTAGTCTCATATTTTTCAACATTACTTTTCTGTTTGCTTAATACAAAGGCATCTGCACAAGTAGAAGATCCACAGATTTGTGATAAAGATGATGCTCTCATTTCTTCATTTTTTGGGGGGAGGGGCACACCCATTTGATGCTCAGGGGTCACTCCTGGCTAAGTGCTCAGAAATCGCCCCAGGTTTGGGGGACCATATGGGATGCCGGGGGATTGAACCGCGGTCCTTCCTTGGCTAGCGCTTGCAAGGCAGACACCTTACATCTAGCACCACCTCACTAGCCTCAGATACTCTCATTTCTTAAAACTCTCGCACAATTTGAAGTCTATGGTATTGATGGAAATAATATGTGAACAATATAAAAAAAGGTTGTGATTTATGACTTAAGTAATGCTATTTGGGCTATTGAACATGAAGGTAATGACTTTTTAATGATATTTAGAAGAAATTAGGGTGTGTCATACTCCAGTTTGATCTCATGATACCAGTTTGTCTTTATTCAAATAGCATGCTGTTTTGATAACTATTGCTTTGTAGTACAGTTTAAAGTTGGGGAAAGAAATGCCTCCCATTTTCATTCTCTATGTCTGATGCTGGCCTGCATTGTTTCCCCATTGTCACACTTGTATTGTGGGTTTTTCTATGTGTTGTGGTGGTATTCATTGGCTAAATGATAAGCGCCGCCACGCTCCTCCTTTCTGGGTGGGTTCACTCGCCTCCAAGGAAGGGGAGCCCTCTGTGGATGAAGCCTCACACAGGATCAAATCTAAGGCCTGAGCATGCAGCAAAGAAGACAGTCCGGAGAGAAATGCTTGTCTTCAGAGATCCAGCACAGTTCCTAGTGTAAGTTTTTCTTCTTGTTGCAGTGGCATTCTTTCATTAGAAAGAGCACCCGGCCACGAAGCAAAACAAAGCCTGCTCTTCCAGAGCCTCTGGGAGAGCGGTTTTGCTGGGCCCTTTTCGGCCCACTCCCGAGAGGTTCAGGAGACAGGACAGTAGAAAAACATGCACAGGCAACACTCAGGCAGAGATTTTCCCAGCCTGAAATCACAAACAGGGGACCTGCCTTTCTGCAAAATACTGCTGATAGCTGGTTTTCACGATTGGATGCAGTTCCTTGGCGTTCCAGCACAGCGTGAATGAGCCCCTGGGAGAGTGATTTTTCTGGGCCCTTTTCAGCCCACTCCCGAGAGGTTCAGGAGGCAGTACAGTAGAAAAACATGCACAGGCAACACTCACAGTTTCTCACATTCGGGAACCACTGGGCAGGCCTATTACTAAGAATTTTAATTTTACAATTTACCTATATATTTGAGTAGCAAAATTTGTCTTTGCATACAACACTTTGCTAGATTCTAAACAATAAAGAGCAAATACTCTTTGTAGTGCTAGCAGCTCCTAGTAGAACTATTGATTAGCTTAAAAAGAATAAACCATTATATTAAAATTAGTATACAAATTGGAATCCAAGTTGCTATTCATAAATGGGCATTTGTCTTGACAGCATACTTCAGTAGTTGTGAGAGGAAAAGCTCCCAGACCTAAGAAAGGCTGAACATATGAATCTTTGTTTTATGTGCTATTAAAAAGTTTGTTATAATAATGAAAAATTAACAGATAGTTTGAAAGAGTTAAGATTCCTCTAAAGAAAGACTATTTGTCTGATTTTTTTTTATTTCTATCTTGCTTATTTTCAAAGAGAACTTACAATTTCTTAAAATCAGAGCATAATTTATGGCAATTATTTCGTTCCCTATCCTCCCAAGAAAAACTTATCCAAGCCTGATACTTCAACAACTTCTTAAATATTAAAATTGACATTTTTTGGTGTCCAAAAAATTCTCATTGTTATTTAATTCATGAATCATAAAAAAGAATTCCCTTCACAAATATAGTTCATGCTTTTGAAATACACAATTCTGTCATGCTTATTATTATCTAATTTAAAATATTAGTCTAATTTAATAATATTATTATCACCTCTAAAAGCAGCCTCCACTGAATAGCAATGACTCCTCAGTTTCTCCTCTAATTGACTTTATTAGACAATTCTTGAATCAGGAAGCATACCATCAAGCAGATAGGAAGAAATTCTTAAATATTAAAAATGGTGGTGTTGGGGTATTATAATACAGATAGAATATATCTATCTAGAGTGGATTCTTTCACAGTGGGTCATCTTTTCTTGGGGATAGGAGGGAATCTATTAGGCAGATGATCTTATTAGGAACTTCCAAACTAGCTGGTTAAGATTATGTTTCTGAGAAGCTTAAAATACAGTTGTTTTTGCTAGTAAGTCTTAATTTAATGACATGGAACTTAGCACAAGATACTAAATTTGGGACATTTTTTTCCTCTCTTAATTTTGACAACTACCAAATAAATGCATATTTCTATTTATATACATTTATTTTCACACAATGATAACTTACAGCATGTGGTTGCTAAGATCTGAACGTGTTTTCTCAAAATTCATATATCAACTCAACTTTCAAGATGATGTTTTTAGTAAGTAAAACTTTTAAAATATAATTATGTCTTAAAGGGGTAGAGAGCTTATGAATAGAATTAGGACCCCCATCAAAGAAAGTCTTTTAGTCTCTTTTGCCATGTGAAGTTAGAGCTGAAAGGGCAATCATATAGGGGCTGGGGAGATAGTACAACTAATGCAGTGCTTGTTTTGTACTTGACTGGCCCAGATTTGATCCTGATACCACATATGGTCTCCTGATAACTGCCAGGCATCATCCCTGAGAACAGAGCCAGGAGTAAGCCCTTAATATTTCTGGGTTTGGGCCAAAAGGAGAAAAATTAAAAAAAAAAAAGCTAATCATCTGGGTTTGAGCTAAAAGGAGAAAGATAAAAAAGAAATGACAGTGATGTTGGCTTCATTGTACACTAGATCTGTGGCTATCTTGGACTTAAACCATCTACATTCCAGAGGTATAAGCAATAGTGTGTGATTTCCAAATGCAACTCTACTTGAGGCACTAGCAGCCATAGCTTCATATAAACTGGGGTTGGGATGGTGTTGGTTTTATAGCTGACTGCAACTAGTTTTCCTCTTTCACTTGGCCAACACTTACTTTTTATTTGGAGTATCAGAAAATATAAGAATATATGAAAGTGTCAAAGATTAGAGATTATAGAAAAGATGATGAGAAATGAGAAAGGAAGAAAAATTGAAAGAAGGAATATATGCATATAAAATAATACAAGGGAAGGAGAGATATTACAGTGAGTAGAGCTCTTGCCTTGCATGAGGCTGACTTAGATTTAATCCCAATATATAAGATGACACCCCCCATCACCACTGTAACATTCCCATCACCAATGACCCTAATAACCCTCCTCCCCTTCCCCGCCCCCACCTAAACTCTAGACAGGCTTTCTATTTCCGTCATATGTTCTCATTTTTAGGATAGTTCGCAATGTAGTTATTACTTTAATTAAACTCATCACTCTTTGTGGTGAGGTTCATGAGGTTGGCTGTAACATCCAGCCCTCTCCTCTTTTGTTTCTGAAAATTGTTGAGAAATGTCTCTCATTTAAGTTTACCTTTTTCTCCGAAAAAGAAAAAACATTAGAATTATATTTATTATAGATTATGAAAGAAAAAATAAATTAGTAATATTTAAAGGGTTATACTTTATAATTAATTATTTTCTCTTCTAAAAATTATTTGATGGGGCCAGCCCTGACTGTGCTCAGGGCTTTCTTTTGACTCTGTGCTCATGCTCACTCAACAATATAAGATACCAGAGTAGAACCCAAGTTTGCTGCAATGCAAGGCAAATGCCTTAACTATTATACTATTTCTTCACCCTCTCTCTTTTTCTTTGAGTCATTTTTACTCTTTCTGTTGAAATTTAAGATGAGTTAAGCCTTAAAAAACTAGAAAAAAACTATGTTCTAGGATTTAGAAAATGATAAAACACTATTTATTTATTTCATCAGATGAGAAAATGAAAATAAGTGGTATTTCAATACAATTCATTTCTAAGCATAACTTTATTATGTTAATATAAGTAGGATTATAGCTGTACTTTCTGTTTCTACTCTCAGGATGATTAAACCCTCCTACTGAGGATTTAGCATTGGCATTTGAAGAAAATTAATAGAGAACTAGAACCAGATAGGAAACAATTCATTAGCTTGTGCTTTGTTTTCAGGAAAGAGGATTTATATAAGATTGTGTCTAATTTAGAAGTTTAGTAAAGGTATTCGATTTTGGATGCTGCTGATAAGCACCACAGGCATTTCAAACATATTTTATGTGATAGTCTAGATATCTGTAGCTAATTCTTAGATCACTCCTTGCTTTACCTTTTCTCTCTCCACCTATTTGAATTGTAAAAATCCCACCTAAGCTTGATTAAAGACCTACTTAGTCTTAATTAGCATAAGTACTTTTTGTTTTGTTAACTCTGTCCCCCAGAACCTTTGTTCTGGTCAATAAAAGTTAGCAGTAAAAGTACATTGCTGGCTCAGCTCTATCCATGAAGCTTGAAAATCCCTGGTCCTATGCTCTTCTCCCTTACATATTTCTTCTCCCTTAAATATTTTGTGTAGTGTGCAGACCCTGCTGCAGACCCGTCCACCCAAGATTGGACTCTGACAAGGGAAGCAGCAACAATAGTCTAATGAGTGTTCAGCTTCTTCTGCAGTAAATGTACGAGTTGGACTTAGATAGCTGAGGACCAGTTGAGCACTATCATCTTGAAATTATACGAATTCTAGAACTTTCTAGAAAATAATACTTCTGACATTTGACCCAGATTTTCATTTTGGTGGGGAGGATGTTGAGGCCACACTCTAGCACACAGGGATTTCTCCTGCATCAGTGTTACTCATAGCAAGAATCAGGGAATTATGCAGTGCAGGGATTCGACTAGAGACGCCTATAGGCAACGCATGTACTTAAGCCCATTGAGCTTTCTGTTCCTCTTCCAATAATTTTCATCTAGTTACTGCCAGTATTCTCCATCATCACTATTGCATGCACTGACAGAATAATTAATTTATGCCTGAACTATGCTGAGTGAGCAGTTTGTATATGTTATTTCCTGTAATCTTTATCATAAGTGAGATGAATGCTATTAAACCCTTGTTTTACAGATATGATGACTGGAGTCTAGAAAGTATCAGTAACTTGCAGCGAATAAATAGAGGAGTTTCCAATTAAACACTACTTATGTGGTTTGTGGTTTGGTTTTGAGCTATAATAAGTTGTGACACTGAGCATGAGTATTTAGTTAATATTGAGTTTAGGCAATGCTGTTATCACTGAATTCATCAAAGCATGATTCATACACACCATGGGGGTTTGACAGATAATCTAAAACAAGAGTGGAAATTTTGAAAAAGTTCAGCTATCAAAGATCACCTATTTCAAAGGAACACATCTGCAATAAAGGTCAAGATGGTTAACAGTCATGAGCATAGCAGGGCTGGCCATTGAAACCACATCATGTTATCTGACCCAGTGGGCCTAATGTCCTTGTGAGTGGTCCCAGAGCCTCCAAAGCATGAGTTGGGATGTCCATAAAATAAAATGACTGAACTTGTAGTAGGAAAAATATGCAGAGGAGCTATAGAGTAACCTCATATGGGGAAATTTGGGACTCTTCTACTAGTTTGATGTAGAGTATTACTTGTATTGAAGGATTTCAAGAAGAGGTTGCCATGAATTAAATTATATTCCTTCCATTCATATACAGAATTACTAACCTTTATTAAGAATCATAGACTTTGAAAAAGATTCTTAATGGAGAGTTAAATTTGGGTTAGTTAGTAGGATGGATCTAATAAGACTGGTGTTCTTATAAAAAGGATATTTTGAAGCAGAAAGAGAGATGTAGGACATGACAGAAGAGGGAAAATGAGTGAAGCATCTACTGGAAAGAGTATTGGAATAGGTCAAGGATGACATGGCCCTGATGATATTGTGTAGATAATGGAACGCCCCAGTTTGTGAAACTTTGATATAATAGCCTCAGGAAGCTAGTTTTTACTATCACTAGTCCTTAAATGATCTTTAATAAATTATAATGTACTTCATCCTTAGTATTTCCCTTTTTCTTCTGGCCATGGGAAGTTAGAATTGAGCTCAATATTAATTCAATGCAAAGATTAAGCAGTATTAGTAGATTGGTTTTTTGATATGATTGTGCATAACATTTTTACTTTTCTTCTTCCTGCATCCTCCTTTCTAATCAACTTCTTTACTATGCCCTTTTTATCTAGGGAATTGATATCAATTATAAATTGATTGCTACAATTTTAGCAAGAAGGTATTGCAAAGATATTTTGCTGAAGGTAACTATAAATTTCAGTCGCAAGAAATCTCCTGTCATTGAAATGAAAGAGTAAGTCATTTTGTATCTACCATGACACCCTTTGTAAAGGTCCTGTCAGACATACTTTGTAAAAGTCCTGTAAGAAATATGATTGGTGTGGTAACTTTCTAGTCTGATTAGCAACAAGCTAGTTCTCATGGTCTCCAATTTGATCTGAGTTTGTCTGCTTTCATTAGAATTTTTTTCACTTTCAGTTTGAAGCAAGAATATCATTTGGTTATTAAATGGAATTTCAGATAAAGGAAAATATTAAAGATACTGTTGTAGTAATCTCAGGCAGGGCATAAGTTGTGGAGGCAGGGCTGATTGAAGTTCGAGGTATGATTCAAGAAGATTATTATAAATTTTTATGGGTTTGAGATAAAAAGAAAAGATGTTTTTGTCTATGGTAGACATTGGCCAGCACTGAGAACTTACATGTATGTACCTTTCCACATAGGAAATGTGGGGAAGGACAATGACCAAAAACAAATGACAGAACTGAGCATTAATTCCGTCTGAAACATTTACTCAAAATGAGATTATCTGAATTCCTCTTACTTTTTCATTTAAAAAGCTTAGGTTATCTATTTATTCAAAGCACAGACCCCAAAAGATTGAAAACATGAGATATAAATTGCAACCATGGAACTTCTTAACGTGCCTGTCGAGGTGGTGAGTAAGTAGGGTTAGGAGGAGTATGTGGGAGGTGCTATATGAAGGAGTTTGAGAACACTGGGGGAAGGAGTTGACACTGTTAGTGGGATTGGTGTTGAAATATTATATGCCTTAAACTCAGCTGTCAATACATTTGCAAATCACAGTTCTTTATTAAATAAACAAAAACTTAATTATAGGTGCTGGAGAGATAGTATAGCTGGTAAGTCACTTACCTTGCACATAGCTGACCTAGGTTCAATTTCCATATGGTCTCCTGAGGACTGGTAGGAGTGATTTTGAGTGCAGATTTAGGAGTAACCCCCAACATTATTGGTTATAATCCCAAAACAAACAAAACTAAAAAATTTGGTTACAAATTTGTGACTTCCTTGAACTAAAACTATTCTTGTCTTGAGCAAGAGACTTTGTCTTAGGTTGGCATTCATTTAAAATCAGCTGAGTCAAACTAAAAAACTTACCACTTTTCCTCTCTGACTCAGTGATGCATTTCTTTTTAATTATAAATATCCTGGAAAAATCCAGCAATTCTTTTCTGTGCTTCATGCTTAAACTTAAAACAACTTTATTAAGTCATTTTTCTATTGAAGCTTAGGTAGTGGAATTGATTGCATGGTATGTGGGAGTGAGGGGAAAGGCAAAGAGGGAGTATGTGGAGGCCTGAACGGGGCCCCCCTGTAAAGGACTAAAGTGCCTGGAGGACAATAGTCTTCTAGACAAAGGGCCAGGAGATTGGGGGGCGGGGGGAATTCTAGAAATAGAAAGGCAATAAATCAGCTCAAGTCAAATATTTCAGGTTCATTTAGACCTGATCCTACAAAAAGAAAAGGATGAGACTTATATCTGCTTTTGGTTTCTTCCATGATCAAACTGGAACCAAGGGTTCACTGCATTGTAAGGAGATGGGTTTGGAAAGCCAGTCTAGAAACTCACTGATAACATCCCTAAAAGAAAGTTCCTAAATATGTTCTTATTTACACTTGTCTCAAATCCTGTCTTGATCACAAACTGTAAAGAGGCATTGATGGGGAAAAAATATGGGGAGAGACCAAAACTATATTCACTTGATTCTTTTAAATGTTTCCCTATTTTTTCTTTTCTTTTTTTTTTAATTTTATTTGTCATGACCTTGAATATGGAAACTTCAATGCAATTACCAAAAGTAAGTCCAGATATGAAATAATGTGAGTGGGCAGGCACACAGGTATTGCTCAGGGCTTATTCCTGGCTCTTCACTTAAGAGTCACTTGTGGCAGCCTTGGGGATATGGAGATAAAATCCCAGGCCTGGAACATACAAAGCAAGCCACTAACCTGGTGAACTATCTATTCTTCCAGCCCCTAGATTTAAAATTAATCAAAAAAAATTTCTCTTGCCTTCATGTGCCTGGAACCCCATTGTTTCATATTTACCACTTCAAACTAAATTAAGTTAATTATAGTATTTAAAATTTTTGCAATCAAGAAATAATTTATACACTGTATAATCTCAGTCTTTGACAAATACTTTATATAATCAACACCATTGAAAACAGATTTAGAATTCCTCAAATTCTCTCATGTCTTTTTGTTCCTTTGTATTAAGTACTTCCCTACCTTGAAAATCATTGACTTGTTTTCTGTTCCAATTACTTTACATTTCCCAAAATATTATGCAAATTAAATCATAGAGTATATAGATTTTTTGAATATTGTTTCTTTCACTTTGCATAATGCAGTTTAGACTTACTCGTGTTTACACAGAGTTCAGTAATGCTAACAAGGCTATTGCTGATTTTATATATGAACCAGTCTGGTTTCCCACTCAGCAAGTCAAGGATACTTCTGCTAGTCATAGTTCAGAGCAATTATAAATAAAATTTTACAAATATTTATATGTAAGTTTTAATGTGATTGTAAGTTTTCAATTTATTTATAATGTGCTTGGGCTAATTGTGAACCAGTAGTGAATCTCTCTAACAGTTGAAGAATATAGAACAGTTTAGTTAGGAAAGTGAGAATAAGCATCCACTTGGGAGAGAGAAGAAGCCAGTTATTTCAGCCTTAGTACTCAGTTGATAACTAAATCCGAAAGCATTTACCTTAGTAGATGTTTTTGAGAAGTTGACCATGAAGGCAGGTATTTACTCTGGTGAAGCGATGTCCTGGAAGAAGACATCTCACATAATAAAGACAAACAAATGGTCTCATAAAATATTTTTTGACTGATCCTCATCATTGCTGAATAAAGGTATAAACTAAAGAAATATTTCCTGTTTATTGATCTTTCTTGGTGTGTAACTAAAAAAAGCTAGAAGCTGATTAGTTTTTAATTATTTATTTATTTATTTTAATTATGAGAACAATGATGCAAAGAAAGAGGACAAGGTAAAGTTACCAGGGAAGGACAATCACCAATAAACAAAGTTCTCAGAGGAAATCCCCTTGCTGACACCTTAATTTTGAACATAAAGTCAAGGAACATTAAGAAGAAATAAAACAGAACCCATGTACAATTATTTTGTCCCTCAACTCTCCAGATATACATTATAACATTTCTTAGGGGTACACAAAGCAATTTAAAGTCATGGTATTTGTGTAACTCCTGAAACATTGTAGGCATAGTATTTTTTACATTTCCATACATATGCATATTAGTTTATATTAACCTCAAAAGTTTAAGTAGGTTTTTTTTTATTTAAGGTTTAAAGTCAAAGGAGCAAAGTAAAAACAGTGTTAGAGTGGCAAATATTGTTTGCATAGGCTCACCAAAATATGGGTGACATGGTAAGGAAAAGCCTGGGCATAAATACAAGGAGACCCTACCCCTGAAGTTTCCTGGCATAAGACCAGCTCTAGTTTCCGGCAGAATAGTTTGTCTAATCCAAGTCCTTATCTGTAGTGCCAATACAGTTTTATTTTTCAAACAGTCTCTGTTGTGGGCAAAAGATCCTGGAATTTGTATATCCTACATTGAAGTCAGGCTGGTGTTGAGCATCCTCTAATTTCACCCCACAATTAAAGGGCAATGCAGAGAGCCCTGTCCAGTAAGCAGGACATTGTTGTTGTTAAGTCTTCTCAGTGTTAAGGAGAGTCTCTCTTTATTTTTTAATTTTTTTATTTTTAATTATGAGAACAACAATGCAAAGAGGACAAGGTAAAGTTACAGTGAAATAACAATCGCCCATAAACAGAGTTCTCAGAAGAAATCCCCTTGCTGACGCTTAAATATTGAACTTACAGTCAAAAAAACATTAAGAAAAATAAGGCAGAACCCATGTACAATTACTTTGTCCACAAGTCCCCAGATTGTAGTGCATTATAACATTTCTTAGCAGTACGCAAAGCAATGTAAAGTCATGAAATTTATGTGACTCCTTAACTTCGAAGGCATAGTATTTTTATACATTCATGCACATACATATTAGTTTAAGTTAACATCAAAAGTTTAAGAGTTTTTTTTAAGGGTTAGTCAAAATGGTGTTAGAATGGCAAATATTGTTCGCATAGGTCCACCAAAATATGGGGGTCATAGAAAGGAATAGCATTGGTCTAAATACAAGGAGACCACTACCCCCTGAAGTTTCCTGGCATAAGACCAACTCTAGGCTCCAGGCAAACTAGTTTATTCAATCCAAGTCATTGTCTGTAGTGCCAATACAGTTTTATTTTTCACGCAGTCCTATTGTTGGCATCAGGTTTCTGTATTAAAGATCCTGGAATCTGCACATTCTACCTTGAAGTCAGGCTGGTGTGGAGTATCCTCTAGTTTCACCTCACAATTAAGGGGCAATACAGAAAGCCCTGTCCAGTAAGCAGGTCATTGTTCTTGTTAAGTCTTCTCAGTGTTAAGGGAAGTCTCTTTTGAGTAGATCGATGTCAAAGCAGCTGTAGGGTCTTCCCTGGTAGAGGATTGCCTCCAGGTGATGTTATAGACAACCTTGGATGTTTTGTAGATGTCTTCTCTAGATCAGGGGTGAATGGAGAATGCCCATTCTTCTGAGGCCTGTGCCAGGTCTTTATGTCAATGTTCAGAGTGTAAGGTCCAATTGCACTACAAGATTTGTGTGTTCCCATCTCTATTAGATAAGAACTTACCGGTATGTATAGTATTTTTTCGTTTTAGTGTGCCTAAGCTAACAAGAAATAAAGCCATGTGACGTTATCTGAGTATATGGGGGCGTAAGAACACGTCCAACAATACCCATGACTTGGTTCAAACATAAGCATTAAACTGATGGATTCTTTCACACCAAATTCCATATTGAGCAGTTCACAAAGAGAAGATAAAAAAAGGGGGGGGGGGATCGTCACTGTATAAGAAAATATTCAGCAAAAGTTATAGCCGTCAAAGAAAACACCCATAAAATGTTGAAAAGACATACGTGTCCTTTTTATGCCTTTTGGAATAGTTGGGTGGGTGTTAACTCCAGGGCACCACTTTGGTCTGTGACTTAGGACTCTATAGTACTTAAGTTAGAAAGGGTAAATAGGGGGCAATGATGATAGGGTTTAAGGAAGTTAAAGAGAAAAATGATTTTTGTAGGGGTTTGCAAAAGGGCAGAGTACAAAATGGACATTCTGCATACATAAAAACATAATTCAATGATAGTGAGAACTATTAATGTATCTTGTGCGCGCGGGGGCACTAGCCCCCGCGCAATTTTGAAAATATAGGCTGGAAAGAGATTACCAGTGACTTCAAGAAGCTGGGAGGCCAGAAGTTCAGAGCCCTGGAAGCCCTGGAGATCTGGAGCAAGGTGGTAGAGGGGTGCAGGGGTTATCCAAGTCCTGCACCCACCCTAGACCTGGTTAAGAAGGCCTCTGGCATGGCGGAGGCCTGCCGAACCCCATGCTGCTAGACTCCCGGCTCCCAGGAAGGAAAGAGATCCTTCAAGAAGCTGGGAGGCCAGAAGTTCAGAGCCTCACCCAGACCCTCCCTAAGGAGCTGAATGGATAATGGGGGAAAGCCTAGGGTACCTTTAAGCTTCGACAAGGGGCCCAACTCACCAGCTTGCCCAGGCATGTGGCCCGGCGAAGCCCTGGAGATCTGGAGCAAGGCGGTAGAGGGGTGCTGGGGTTACCCAAGTCCCGCACCCAAGGGGAGTCTCTTTTGAGAAGGTCAATGTCAGAGCAGCGGTAGGGTCTTCCCTGGTAGAGGATTGCTTCCAGGTGATGTTATAAACAATGTTGGATGTTTCGTAGGTGGCTTCCCTAGTTCAGGGGTGAATGGAGAATGCCCATTCTTCTGAGGCCTGTGCCAGGTCATTATGTCAATATTCAGGGTGTAAGGTCCAATTGCACTACAAGTTTTGTGTGTTCCCATCTATATTAGATAAGAACTTATTTGTATGTATAGAATTTCAGCACTTTAATGTGCTTATGCAAACAAGGAATAATTCCACGTGACATTATTGGTACATATAGGGGCTGCAAGAACAAGTCCTACAATCCCCGTGACTTGGTTCATACATAAGCGATAAACTGAGGGAATCTTTCACCAAATTTTTTATTGATCAGTTCACAAAGAGAAGAAAAGATAAAAAGTAGGGGAAAATCGTCACTATATAAGATAATATTAAGTAAGAGATATAGCTGTCAAAGAAAATAGATATAAAAAAATTTAGGGCATATTTGCTGTTTTATGCTTTAGAAATAGTTGGGTAGGTGTTAAATCCAGTGCACCACTTTGGTCTGTGATTTTGGATAGTGGAGTACTGAAGTTAAAAAGGGTAAATTTGGAGTAATGATAGTTTGGGGTGAAAGAGTTAAAGAGTAAAAACGAGTTTTGTAGGGGTGTGATAAAGAGCAGAATACAAAATGGACATTCTGCATACATAAAAACATATCTTAAGGATATAGAGTACTATTAATATATATTGTTTGGAACATGTAGACTGGTATGAAATTACCAGTGACTGCCTGAGTACAGCCAAGCAACTATCTGCCACCCCAGTTAAGCTCCTCCAAGTGTAAAAACGGCCTTTAGCACAATGGAGGTCTGCCAAAACCCATGCTGGCCGAGACTCCCGGCTCCCAGGATGGAAGGAGATCCTTCCCCAGCTGGAAGGCCGGAAGTTCAAAGCCCACACCCTAAGCCTCCCTCTGGAGCCGGCTTGGAAGTGGGGAATGCCTAGGGTACCCCATTAGCTCCTCTCAGGAACCCACCTTGCTGGTTTGCCCGGGCATGTGGCCCAGGGGAAGCCCTGGAGCTCCGGAGGAAAGAGGTATAGGGGTGCAGAAGCTGATTAGTTTTAAAAAATGTGGGCCACAAGAAGATAAATGTGAAATGGTTCTTACCAGTTGGTGTTAGGGTAGTTGACTAATGATGCTACAGTGTCAAGTATGATGGCTGCCATGTTCCAAGTGGACCTACTGTGAACTCTATTGGTTATCTACAGTTGTAATTCTAGAGCTTATAGTAAATATAAACAGAGAACAAGATTCCTTACCTAATAATAGTTCTTTGTTCTTTATACTTATTTAGTTATATTGTAGTTTGGATAGCTTGGCTAAAATAGTGCTAACTTTTGTGGTTTCGATGTGCAATTTTTTTGCTTCATCACCACCATAAAATATGACTATAATAGTGTTTAAGGTATAAATGTGCAGTCACTATATCTTCCAACAAAGTGCCTATGACCCTCCACTAAGCCATTTCTCTTGTTTCCCTCCTGTGTCACCGAAGTTTTTAAAGACATTCTTTCATGCTCTCAGGTTTCCACTAAGTTCCTTCTTGCTAGTCGCTTCCTACACAGACACATACCATTCCATCAAAGCAGAAGCAAACATAACCTACAATCTTTCTTTAAATACATAAGGCTAAAGGAAAGGTTGCCATGCTTACCTCTATTTAATGCATATTAAATATTGGTTGAATCAGTTTTTTTTCTTTAAAATGTCAGAGACAATACAAAGACAGGAAATATTGTCCTGAGTTCAGCCTCTTTCTGGTAGATGCATCTCTATGGACTGCCAATAACACACAGCTTTACTTTATTTCTCAGTAAGTGCTTTTCCTAAGAAAATGTGTTTGCCATTAATTGAATCTCATGTCTTTGAGTTGCTTTTTAAAGCAGCCTGCAATTTGCTTTCTCTGCCTTACCTCCAGGCTTTTGTTTGTCATTTGTTTGCCTCTGAGGAAGCTAAAATTGATGCAGGTTGTCTAGCTATGACAGGGTCTCTTTGAACATCTGTCCAGTCATCTGATCATCTATTTCCTCCTCCCACTCACCAAATCCCACAGAGACAGAACTTGCCCAGGTTCGCACATATGGTTGATGTTCACAGCTTGAAAGTGTCCAAGCTACTTAAGTTTGATTTTCATTTTAATGAAAGCTCCAAGTTTGCCCAGAGATGAAAGCAAGATGTTTGAGATTCCCAGATATCCAGGTCATGGGATCACTTAAATATTCTTTTACTGAAATGATTGTCCCATTTTTAGTGGACGAATATGTATTAGTGAATACAATTATACACATTAAAATTTTAGAAAGTGCAGAAGGTACTTTAGGTGTGTTGTTGCAAAAGTTCCTTTGAGATTAATCCCCCTCTTTAGTAAATTGTACCATTACTAAAATAGTTTCTACACACAACTAGAAAAGTCATTCATGAAAATATTCCATTAGAAAAAAAGCCAATGCATTTTCTAATGTGGCAACTGCATTTGGATAATAACTTTTGGGCAGACATTCAACTGCACTGTTGGTAGTTTTCCACAAACTCTCTCTGGTTGCTGAAATTATAACTGTCCTTTAGATCCTTGGAGCCAGTTATGGCAATAGGCAGAGGAGAACCTTTCAAGAAATTGTGCAAAGTGCAAAGAGAATTTTTGGAAATAATTAAAGTCAATTTAGGTATCTCGAGAGCTTATCTAGAAAACTTTATGATCTATAGAATGTTTTAAGTACAGTAAGTTCTTAAAAATGTTTTATTTTTACATTGAGAGGAAAAAGAATCCATTCTCGGCAAAAGTCAGTTGGACTATGAGTTTGTATTTATTCCCTCAGTTCAGGTGATGGAAGGAGATGTTATTTGCTCTGAGTATACTACAGTTCTAAAGATCTGCAGGTGAGGGTCAATTCTGTGTCTTGGATGACCCTGTTAGAGTGAGTTAGATGTATATGACATGCCCAAGAATGGAAGATTGTCTTGTCTAGTTGAGGCCCACCTTGACCTGTTCATGGATTGGGTGGATTAGCATCATTAAACTGGCAATACTATCCAAAGCATTGTACAGATTTAATGCAATCTCTTTAAGCATACCCATGACATTCTTCAAAGAAGTGGATCAAATATTCTGAAATTCATTTGGAACAATAAAAACACATGCATAGCTAATGCAATCCTTAGGACAAAAAAGATGAGAAGCATAACTTTCTTCAACTTTAAATTGTATTACAAAACAATAGTGAGTAAAAGAGCATGACATTGGAATAAAGACAGACCTTCAGATCAATGGAATAGACTTCAGTTTTCAGAGTATGACCTCCAGATATACAATTCATTAATTTTTGATAAAGGACAAGAAATACAAACCGGAACAAGAAAACTCTCTTCAACAAGTTGTATTGGACCACTGGTCAGCCATATGCAAAAAAGCAAACTCAGACCTCTAACAACATATAAAAGGGCAAAACAAAATGGATTAAGAACCTTGATATCAGATTGAAATGATAAAATGTAGAAGAAAACATAAGTAAAATAGTCCATGATGTTGAGACTAAAGGCATCTTTAAGGAGGAAACACCACTGTCCAAACAAGTAGAAGCAGAGATAAACGAATTCAATTAAATTAAACTGAGAAGCTTCTGCACCTGAAACAATGACTAAGGTCCAAAGTCCACTCACCAAATGGGAGAAACTATTCATCTAATGCCCACCAGATAAGGGTCAATATCTAAGATATACAAAATACTGACAGAAATTAATAAGAAAAAGAACATTTATTTATTTATTTTTGTTTTTTTGTTTTTTTTTTAATATAATTTTTATTTTGATCATAGTGTCTTACATATTGTTGACAATAACATTTTAGGTACATATTTACATAAAATCAGGGGGGATTCCCATCCCCAAATTGCCCTCCCTACCCCTCCGTTTTTGTCCTACCTCCCATTTCCTCTTCCCTCACCCCCAGGGCGGCTAGAATATGTGGTCCCCTCTGTATTCACCCCACTACTTAGTAGTCTTGCACCTGTTTGGTCTTGATGCCTCCCTTATCTCCCCCTCTAACTGTAGGCAGGACTAGCTAGTTCAAGTTGCGTGGTTTTGCCTGAAAAGGAGGAGATAAATAAACTGGGGTAAGAGTCTAATACTCCCAAAATGGGTGGAATCCTTCTAGAGGCTCTCATCATCGATTTGGGAGATGAAAGAGAGAAAGAAGGTGAAACACTCCACCAGTACCAAAAAAAGTGTCAATTATCCAGTGAGGACTCCAGCTATAACGATAAGCACCTCAAAAAACTGATGAAAAACAAAGCAAAACAAACAAACAAACAAAAAACAAAACAAAAACGAACAAACCAAAAACACGCCATGGTCTTGAAATAAGAAACATGGCATAGCACATAACGAAGGAAAAGAAAAGAATAGAAAAAAAATAAGTATAATTGGGGACAACGATTTCAATAATCACACCCAAACAGCGAAATCGACCAAAATAGATAGGTAAATAAAAATAATAATAACAATAATAAATGAAGGTAAAAGATATATATATGTATATATATACATATACATATATACATAAAATACCAAGGTTTTGTGCTTTTTGCATTTTTGGTTTTTTTTCCCCTCCTGCCCTGGCACAGTAAATATTGGGGTCATTCGAAAAGGAATTCACATGGCCTAAGAAATATGGGGTTTCTCCGTCCTTGGAGTATACTGTCATGGGATCAGCTCTAGACTTTGCTCAGGATCATTTATTCTCCCGGTGGTGTTTTTTGGTGTGTGGAAGACTTCTGTTCTGTCCAGGGTGATACACTCAGAGCTCTGTGTTTAGAGGTCTCAGTATCTGCACAGATCCTGAGGTAGGACTTATGGTGAAGTCAGTCTTTGTGGTTCTAGAGGTTCTGTTACCTCAGTGTCGTTTTAGTCCATCTTCTGTGGTTGGTGACCTTGGTCTTTGCACTGAACCTAGGATGGCACCTAGGTTAGCGTCTTTCTTTGTGCTTCCAGAAGGCCCATTCTGTTGCAGTTGTCTCTGTCAGACCTTTGGGACTGGGGATCATGCTTATTGTGCAAGTCATAGTTCAATCCCTAAACTAGGGCTTTTTTATTGGTCCCAAGATGTATACTGTCTGGTCGTGGTTCTAGTAGCCAGTCATCTGTTAGTCACGATCTTGGATTTTGGACCTACCAAAGGGTGCAGAGTCTTCTGGTTTTGTCTTGTCGTTAGCTGGTAAGGTAGGCTAATCTGTTCTAAGGTCAAGTTGTTCACATTTTCCTCTTTGTCAGGATATCATGTTAGCGCTGGCCCTTGTTGTTGACCCCGCAGTATTAAGGCTGTCCCGGATGGAGTTTGTTTCCTGCAGCTGTTGTGAAGAGCTGTGCCGATTCTATGTCTGGGATCCAGGGTTCAAGGCTGGATGACTGGCATCTAATCATCTGAGGTCTAAGTGATTCCACATGACATATAGAAAAAGAACATTTAACCCCCTCAAAAATTGAGAGAATGAACAGACATTTCCTCAAAAAAGAAATACAGATGGCCAAAGACACATTAAAAAAATACTCCACAAGGGGGGTCTGGGAAAAAAAAATACTCCACATCACCAATACTCAGGGAGATGCAAATCAAAACAACAATGAAGTACCATCTCAAGCCACAGAGACTGGCACACATCACAAAGAACAAGGACAATCAGTGTTGGCAGGGAACACTTATTCTCTGTTGGTGAGAATGTCATCTTGTTCAGCCTTTATGGAAAACAATATGGATATTCCTCAAAAAAATGGAAAATGAGCTTCCGTATGATTCAACAATACCATCCCTATGGATATACCTAGGAACACAAAATACAAAAATGCCCTGTGCACTCCTATTTTCATTGCAGCTCTATTTTCAACAGCCAGAATCAAAACAGCTATGATGCCTGAAAACAGATGAGTGGCTAAAGAAACTGTGGTACATCTACACAATTGAATACTATTCAGCTGTTTGGATAAGTGAAATCATAAAATTTGCCTACACATGGATGGACATGGAGATTATTATGCAGAGTGAAATAAGCAGAATAGTCTCACTCATTTGAGTGATTTATGAAAAATAAAAGATAGTATGGCAATAATACCCAGAGATAACAGAGATGAGGGCTGGAAGGACCAGTCCATGATATGAAGCTTACCGCAAAGAGTTGTGAGTGCAGTTAGCAAAATAGCTAACTACAATAATAACTACCATGACAATGATAAAGATAGAAATATATTTTTCTATTCCTATGATAGGGGTAGGGAAGGAGGGAAATGGGGACATTGGTGTTGGGACGTTTCACTGGCGAAGGGGGATTGTACATTTTATGATTGAAACCAACTATGAACATGTTTGTATCCATAGTGCTAGTGCTTAAATTAAAAATATTATGATAAAAACCCAACATATTCAGGTGTGAAGTAAGGGTTTACTAAACTGTAATTCTGTGAAACTGAATTACACTTACAGAATAAAAACAGCCACTAATCATTCAGAAATGTTATTGCACAATGTGTTGGACATGACATAGCAATGTTTTGATATGTGCCTCTACACTTTTAATTCAGCAGAAGTCAGTAACATTTTCTGTGAAGCAGTTCATCTTATATAATGCATGTTTTGCTGATTCTGTTTGAGAACTTTATCCCCACACTCATCTGGTATCATTTGTGTTGAAACTTATTTATCTATGTACAGAAGATAAAGGTAACTTGTTTTCAAGCATTTAAAAAAATTGGAAGCATTAGTCTGTATTTATACCTCCAACAAAATCCAACAACCCTCACCATTTACATGAAATTTGCCATTTAGCATTCTTCAAAACCTGACTGCTGTTATTATCATCTCAGAAATCATCCTGATGTGTGAAGAGTTAAGATCCTCTCTACTTATCTGTTGTCTTGCTTAGACATTTTGGTTCACTCACAAGGTAGTAACGGGAGTCATCTTATTCTTCAACTATTGGCAGGAAAAGAAAAGTGAACTTTGAGATGAGTTCAAGAGGTTGATCTGTCAGAGGCATTCTATGACATTCCCTCAAACACTGCCCCACAAGTTTGGAGATGGATAGCCAGGATCTTCCCTTCCCACCTGCTCTAAGGGAGGAACATCATATACTCAGACCTGTCTAATCTTCTCTGAGTGTCCGTGAGGGAATCACACAGAGAATAGAGATTCAGGAAATACTTATAGCTGGACCCCACCCCCACCATATGCCTATGTTTTTACAATATGAACAACAGAAAGTTAAATATGCACAAAGTTTCTAGGTTGGTAGAAAGAAAAAGATACAGCAAGGGATTATTCTTTTTATTTATTTCATTTCAGTTATTTTTTATTTCTCCTTCGTTCCTTCGTTCCTTCCTTCCCAAACCTTGTCCAAGACTAGAGTATCGCCATTCTGGATGCGTTAGAAACTCTCAGGAATTTTCCACTCATAAGAATCCTGAGTGGACATCACTTCCCATCTTCTCATGATCCTAGTACTTTACTGTATGATAATCCAGGCAGAGATGAAGTGGGAGATCCTCTGTGCAAGTGATGTAAATGCATAATTTGGATAAAACAAATTTTGGGAGTAGAATTCCTAGATGTTCCTTAGCTATGTTGACCTTGGGATTCTGGAATAACAAGCGCAGGAGTCACCCTTTTAAATATTGTTTATAAGAGAAAATGAGTGGTTTCCTGAGCTTAGTGGAGTGAAGAGAGAACCATCACAATGGGAAAGAATGAAAGGATATGTGCTTAATAATAGGAGATTGGTTGGCATTGGAAAAGAACCATTCTGAGCACAGAAAATGAAGGAAGGAGACAGCCTTCCAGCTCATCCTTCCCCATAGACTCATGAGAAAACATATAAAAAAAAAACAGGCTCAAAAGTTAAAGGATCTGTGACATTGAGCATTCAAAGATCCTACAGTCAGGAATAAGAGCCTTAATTTATGCTGAGTGTTCTTGACCATGGACATGGAAAGCCTCAGTCTAAGCATCCAAAAACTGCTTCTTCTGGGAGCCACTTTTACAACTTACAAAGTCAGCAACAAAACTAAGGATAATAAGCAAATCCTGTAATCCTGGAGTGAATCACTAAGCAACAAGCTGAACTGTGTATAGAGTTCATGGGAACTATGTTCTAGCAACTAATTTCACCATTTTGAAGAAAGTTAGAAAGGAACTGAGCTGCAGACAGGCAGATAAGGGAGGAGCCACAGATATAATTGTGATTCTTTTTGTCTGCCTGATTTCACCTCAAGGGAAGGGGAGGGGGCTGAGGAAAGTTGATACGGCTCTTCTTCACTATGAATGACATTAATGGAGAGGATGATATATGAACACAGTGTCAGTCACAATCATCTCAAGTCAGATTGTGAGTACGAGAGCTTGGGGTTATCAGGGACATTCTAACCCATGAGCTCACACCATTATTATTTAAAAATCAATTTCATGAATGAGCGCCTATTTGCTAACACTGTCTTTTTATCAAGGGAAGGAAAGATACGAATATGTGATTGATATGCTTCAAGAGTCCCTAAAATTCAGTACAAATGACTGCAAAAAAGACTAGCAAAGAAGAGAGGTACCAATGCAAGGTAGAGACAGCTTTGAAAGAAATGAAGACCAACACTCACCTAACAGGGAGAGGCCAACACACACACACACACACACACACACACACACACACACACTCACACACACACATTTACACTTACACACACTATTAAACCATGCCTAAAAGCCATGTGATTTACTTCCTTAACAGATTCTCTAACAAAGAAAGACATTTGCCTTTCTAATAAGTGTCCTAGTTTATGATTCTGGGAAAAGTAAATCAAACCAGACCAAATAAGTCCAAGATCAAATAAGTTCTATCTTTTAAAGCAAATTATGAAATTATGCTAAATGCTTGAATTCTACCTGACCCCTTGTTCTCTTAAAAAACACTTCATTTGGCTTCCAGAGAGAGTGAAAGAGAAAGCTGTTCAGGAAGTACAGTGCTTGCCTTGCATGCAGCCAATTTGTTAGAATCTCTAGACCTGCATATAGTCTCCTGAGTACAGAGCCTGGAGCAAGACCTGAGGACTGGTTGTGACCCAGAACCAAACAAAACACTAATCTTGTGGTTTGCTGCAAAGGGAAAGTTCTGAAGGCAAGATAAAAGCATCTGACAACCCTTTCCACCAAGAGAATGACCCTCTTCCCCTAGCACCAAGGACTCTTTCTTTCATTTTCTTCAAAAAGTCCAACACCGTCATTCACAAAAGGCTGTCAGAAGAGGTTCATTGTTAAAATGGTAGCTGCAAGTCTCTGGCTGAAAAACAGGAATGGATGCTCTATACTTGTGACTCATTGGGTTTGCACAAAACTCCTAACTGAGGTATCAGAAGTCAGATGTGGCTTATACAGCTGCCTCTGGGTATGGGTCCATGTAAGGCTCAGGGGATGAGGGCAAAGGAGAAGTGAACACTGCCTCTAGTATATGGAGCTGTTCCCAGCTGCAAGTGTGGTGTGGGTGGAAGGCGGATATACCAATTAGGAAATCAAAGATGCCCTGGAAGTTTCACCCCAAAGAGACTAGCAAAACTCTGAGAATTTGTTGGGATTCTTATCTTCCTGATCATTCAGAATACCAATTCCTCAGAAAGGATATGGAGAAAGAATTTAAGCATGGGGCTGGAGAAATAGTGGAGTGGGTAAGGTGTTTAAATAGCACAAAACCAACCCACAACCAACCGGGGCTCAATCCCTGACACCAATATGGTCCTCTAAGCACCTCCAGGAATGATGCCTGGGTGCAGAGCCAGGAGTAACTCCTGGGCATTGCCAGATGTGGCCTAAAAACAAAAACACAGAAAGAATTCAACATAATGTTAATGTTTCAAAGGAAGGAAGGAAGGGAAGGAAGGAAGGAGGAAGAAAAGGAGTGGGAGAAAAGAAAGGAGGGAGGGAAGAAGGAAATAGGGAAGGAGGGAAGAAGCAAGGGAGAGAGGGAGGAAAGGAGGAAGAAAGGGAGAAAAGAAAGGAGGGAGGGAGAGAAGAAGGAAGGAAATAGGGAGGGAGGGAAGAAAAAAAGGAGGGAGGCAGCGATGGAGGGAGGCAGGGAGGAACAAGGTTTGGGTCAATTATAAAAGGCATAATATTGAAAGAAAAGGTATAATAGCTTCTAAAGAAGGTAAGTGCTGGAAAATATTAATCAGATCCTTGTTTGGTTTTCTTTGGCTTCCATGACAAAGTACCACATCTTCTTCTGAAGCCCCTAGGGAAAAATCTGTCCCAGGCCTCCCTCCAAGTTTCTTGTTCCTTGGCTTGTGGCAACACCACTAATCTTAACAAAATGTTCTTCTTGTGGGAGTGTCTATAATGAGGATACCAGTTATTGAACCAGGGGCCCATTCCACTCTATTTTTATCTCCTTTTAAACTAATGATATCTGCAATGCCTCTATTTCTAAACAGAGGTCATATCTGAGGTCCTTGGGGTTATTACTTGTAGATTTTGGAGAGACGCAATGCAATCCCTGAGACTCAGTATCCCACTCTTTGCCTGTACATGAATCTAATTTAAATCAGAAGTCAAATCATGATACGACTATCTCCACGTTGTGATGAAAGTACCATTTTCTTTTTTTTGTTTTGATAGAAAGGGTCTAAATGAGTTCATCACATGTTGAGCATCTCCCAGGCTCTAAACAAGGACATATATCTAAGATATATTTGTCACTTATTTAAAGGCCATTGGTTGTAGCTAAGTAAGAGAAGAGCAACACTAAATAATTTTAAAAAATTTTTCTGACTTATTTATTTTTGTTTGTTTTGGGGTCACACCTGTGATGCTCAGGGGTTACTTCTGGCTATGCACTTAGAAATCGATCCGGCTTGGGGGACCATATTGGACACCAGGGATCAAACTGAGGTCTGTCTTGGGTCAGCCACGTGCAAGGTTAGCACCAACCATTGCGCTATCGCTCCAGCCCCTTCTTTCTGATTTATTTAAAAATTTTTAAAAGTATAACAAGGAGACTGTGCCTTACAAGGTTATTGATAGTTGAATTTTATGCATACAGTATTTCAACATCAATCCCACCACCAGTATCAACTTCCCTCCAGCAGTGTTGCCATGTTTCATTCTGCCTTATCTGCCTCTCTCTTCCTGTCCACACACCTGTCCACCCTTAAGGCCACACTTCAAAATTTGGTAGTTGCTTCTAAGAGCTCATGTTTCAGTGTTGGAGAGTCTGTGCTTTGGATCTAGAGCTATCCCAACCTCCCATATCACCGGAATAACTGAAGATCCAACCCCTGCTTCTCCTTTATTTTTCTTTCTGATCTTTCTCCTATTCCCCTTGATTTATTTCCTTCTCTGTCTTCCTTCCTGTACTCTGGGGGCAAGTTTTATTTTCATAACTAACATTTATTTAACCAGGTGGCAGTAAGAGAGACACTTCTAATTCAGAGCTGCAAAATAAAAGGATTATTTTTTTTTTTGTGCTTGTATCAGCACCTCTTTGGGCCACAATTACAATGTAGATCAGGATACTGCAGAGCTTCATGTTCTATGGCTCGAAAAGAACAGCTCTAGCAAGCATATTTCTCTTAAGTCACTTTTAATGATGAGACTGGAAATGGAACAAGTCTTCCTAGTATTGACTGTGCTAATGGAAGGACTCAGGAAATTAAGGAAACTACAGATGTAATTTTTCAATTTGCTACAGTAGGCAAAGAGGAGAGTCCATATTTAAAGCTAGTTACTTTTTTGTTGCCTTTTGGGGCCACCTACCCAGCGATTTTTAGGTATTAGGAATAAGTCCGGACTTTGCTCTCGGGAATTAATTCTGGCTGTGCTTGTGTATCTATGTGGGTTGCAGGAGACCCCATCCTGGTCTGCAGCATCAAGGCAAGCATCTATCTGCTGTGTATTCTTCCCATCCCTTTAAGGGAAATACTTTAAAAAGAATCATCTTTAGGACCTAGAATGTGGCTCATCAGTACATGTCTTACATGTGTGAGGCCCTGGGCTCAATGCTCTGTACATGTAACTCACCCACCATCACTCAAATTTATTACTGTTAAGAAAATTGTTCTAAGGATGGGGCTTTACTGTCACTTTGTACTTTAGCACCTAACTTGGAGATGGAGAAGACTAATTGGGGACAGGATTTGGTATGAGATGGATACTATGTCAGCAGTTCCTGCTTCACTGTGGCTGCTCCACTTTGTGGCACAGATTCCTTCTGCCTCCTTCCTTTCATGTTATATGCACATGGCATCATGAGATCCAGTGGCCTGACTTCCATTGCATAGGAGGTATGGGTGAGGGACTTCTGTTGACATTTCTTTGGTTCATATATAAAATTTCTCTTGTGTTAATTATATCTCCAGGGAATAGATGTTGTAATTTGAATGGTATCTCTGGCAGATTCACAAACAAGAGAATGGTTTCTGTTTGAAGACAAATGAGTGGCAGGCTATTATCTGCTGCTTTCTTTCTTATTCAATAAAAAGTGTCACCTGAAATTGTATTTTGTGTATTCTTACTTATTTATAGCACAGTCTGAAATAAGAATTCTTGTTTGCTTGGTCTTTGCTGCTATTAAATTCTTCTTTAACCTAAAGCAAGAAGAGGGCACCATGAATTATGTGCTATATAAAAAGTCATGAATACACTGGATTATGTATTGGAATGAAGTGTGGAGGGATATAAGCATTTTTTTCTCTTTTCTCTTCCTCCTGAGCTCCAGTGCACAAATAAAGCTTGTCTATCTACTTTTGATATATGTCTAAAATCTGCTCACATCTCTGAGTACTGCTCCCCAAACTAAACCACTATTTGAGCCCACCAAGTCTACAGCACTAACCTTAAATGACTTCCTTTGTTATTATTATACAATCTTCAAACCTAGGGCATCTCGACATGGACACAGGGTGAACCTTTAGATGTATTCATCTGGACTGTGATGCAGTTTAGTGGCAGAGCATATATGCTCTTTTTCCTATATCTAGAAGAGATGCAAGGTTAAATTCTTATCACAAGAAAAGAAATGCATCCAACTGTCATGGCCCTGCTCGTTCTTTGATAAACTTCACACAATCTGTGCAGCCTGGTGCCCCCTGTACCCCATTTTGTTCAGCTAATTCTACACTCACCTTGTTCAATTCAGTACAATCTAGGCAAGTTACTATCTGTGCATAATCCTCAGACAAGTGAAAGACTTCCCTGTCAAAAAATCTTTCTGTTTACTGTTTCTTTTACCTAGATAACTATTCTCCTAAAACTACTACCTGCCAACAAATAATATGCACACACACATACAACTCATGTCAATAAAGCATATTTGAACACATACAGATACAAGAAGTACAGGCACACACACACACACACACACACACACACACACACACACACACACATATATATATATATATATATATATATATATATATATATATATATATATATATATATGAGGCAGAAACACCTAAATGTCTTTTGCATTGTGGAGGATTCAGCTTCCATGTCACTCTTTCAAGGAAGTCTTTTGTCTTTCTGTCTTTCTGTGTATCTGAGTATTTCACAGCTACCAATTTCTGTATCCTCCCTGTGTCCCTTTCACAATGGCTCTAGTATTTGGCGATTGAGTGCTTTTTATTTCTCTCTTTCTGTTGATTTTCTTCTCAGTCTACTAGATCAGCATCACATTTTTTTCTCAGACAGCACATATCTGTAAATAAGAGCACTAAATATGTGGTGAATAGGTAAACTAAAGGGAAATGTAGGAAGATTTGAAAAGCACAAATAATGTGAATAAGTGGATCTGTGTCCCCATTCAGCCAGGTAATTTTTAAGTATGAATATAAATTTGCACTTCAAAAGTTACAGAAATTTTTTTCAAATAAATGATTAGCATATAACACTAATTTGCATCATTTGTCTAAAAAATTCCTATTAATTCCAGTTATGTTTGGAATATAACTTCTGCAGAGGAAATTATGTCTTAGTTAAAATAATCTCCTTTACTGGGAAAAAAGACAACTTAAAAACAATATAAATAAATAAAAATAAGTAAACCTGTAAAGTTCTAGTTGAATTATAAGTAATTTTATGTCTCTGATAAGATATCATATATATATTTTAATGTTATTTCTGAATTTTAAGTCCGATTCACTTTTCTCTATTGAATGGACTTTCTATTGACTGGATTTTATTTCTGTGGTTGTCCAAATGTGCACCCATAGCTACATTCATTGATGCATTTTTAATATTAATTATAATATGATTTTGGTTTCAGTTATAGGGTTGTATAGTTAAGTATCTGGTGAATAATATGTTATAGTTTAACCCATCATTATTTTAATTTTATCCATCACTATACCAGCTGCTATTTTTTACTCAGCTTACCACTCTTCCTTACTTATTTCCCTTTCCTTAACTTTTTTAACTACTATTTTGTTCTTATAATCTAAGACTTTGTTTTTGTTTTGTTATGAGTGCTCACTAGATTCCAATACTTTCCAGATGTTTGTACTAATTTTCATGTTATTTCCTTTATTTATACTGTTTTTCCAATTTGGAAAACCACTAGCTCTTTTTTTCCCTCTCATCTTTCAAAATCTAGTTCAGTCTTACTTTCTCCAGAAAGCCCTCCCCCTCTATTGACTAAACAGTGATTACTCCATATTTAAGACTTATTGCATTTATACTAAAACAAATCTTTTAGATTAAATATTTTTGCAAGAAAAAATAATTAAGGACAAGGAGGTCATCTGGAAAAGCTGTTGATGGGACAGTCAACATGAAGTAGTTATCAAGGAATGATTGCTGCTATAAGAATATGAAAACCATAGCAACATCTTATTGTGTCCAGAGTGTATGGACAGACAGCCACAGGACTTGAGAACTAGACACAGTGGGTGAATTTACTTACTGTAGTTGTGAATGAGCAGAAGCCAAAAAAAAAATATATAGCTATAAATGTATGTGCTGGTCAGTATTGAAATCAAAGACAATAAATAGAAAGTTGCCTGTAAATCAATGCTGAGACATGCAGATACCATTGAGGGAGGAGGGCACGCTGGTAATCTGAGTTGCCACGTAGCTTCACTGTGAGAGCTATTCCTGAGGCTGGAGAGAGAGGATGAAGCATCTTTCAAGGAGAGATTAGTTTCTGAGCACTCCTTCCTGTGTTCCGCTTCTGTGCTCTTGACCAAGGGCCTAAATAACCTGGCTTCCCTTGCTTTTTATTATATAATAATAAACAGGCCTTCAGTCTTATGAACTTGATTAAGGTAAGTTTGCCTCCAAGGGGTTACTTCAAGCCCAGTCAGTAAAATCAGGTTTCTTAACCTGCAATCCTGAGACGAGACCTCGGGGTGTTGTGAATTCATCAAACTAAGTGCAACCTTGTGGGAACTTTCTGAGCAACCAGGCATAGCAATGGAAACTTTGAAAAATCTCCCTGAATAGAAATTTTAACTGGCATCTTGCTATATTTTATTTGAATAGCTAAAAGAACACTCATTTCTGTGTACCTGCCTTCCTCTGTCCTAGCTGCAATGCAGAGAGACATTCATAAACCTAGGATAAGAGAAATGGTGTGGAGGAGAAAAGGAATGGAGGAGGTGGAAGGAGAGAGCAAGAGAGACCAAGAAAGGTGGGTGGGGGAGAGGGAGAAATTCATGACAATGTAGGGTTTATGGACAAAAGGCATCATCTATGATGAGACATTGTGGGACTTTCTAGAGCTCATAAATTTGAAATTCTCCAGTAGACAGTTTTTTTTAAATTTTTAAAAAATGTTATATATATATATTTATTAAAGCACCATGATTACAAACATTTTTGTAGTTTGGTTTTAGTTATAAAAATGAACACCCCCTTCACCAGTGCAACATTCCCACAGGTTTTTTTTTAATGGGAAAGATCAAGGTATTTGGAATGAATATGTTATAAAATAAAAGGTAGATGTAAAAAATATTTTCACTAGTTGCTACTGTCATAGGGAGATACAGAAAAAAAAATCTAGTAAGTGACCTTTTCATAAATAGAAGAAAAAGCCTAGTGTGAAAGATCTCTGCTGGGTGAACTGAGGCACTGGTTGAATTCTGGCACTCATGGGAAGTGACCCTACCAGCCCAAGGATGTCTAAATTTGATGTGAACCCAGGCTGCTCTATAAGAAAAATTAATTTTGGCCTGGGACATGGCAGATAATGTGTCAGAGTCATTGGAACCTATCATCAGTATTGGTTGTGTTTATGTATGGGAGGGTTCCATACAATTTATTAGGAGACCTGATGGTCGTGGAGAGGGGTACGAATGAGAGGGGCACGAATGAGAGGGGCAGAGGACTACATTCATGCTGACTGAATTCCCAAAGAATTTTGCCAGAAGCCTGCGACATGAACTTGAACTTAGACAAAGAGCTAAGTTTGTTACAGCACTGATCACTGTTCAGTGAACAGGTAGATGGCCCAGATCACCCTTTTCTCCTCCCCCTAAACACCCTTTACCCCAGTCCAGAGACCAGATTTATTAGCAATGAGTAGTTTCAGATGTTACCAGATGGTAGATCAAAGCTTCTGCTCGACTTTGGTCAAGAATGATTTAGAAGCTTGTTGACTGAACGTTTAAAACTACCACAGGGGTGAGAGTAGGCAAGAGTAAATATAGAATATAACAGTCTTTTTCTCTTCTGATCACAAAACTAAATATCAAAGTCAAATTTGTGACACTTAAAAAGCAGGGATGTTAAAACAAGTGAAAACAAAGCTGGTTTGTTTCTGTGAGTACAGAGAAGAGACTGTAGAATTTGTCTTCACAAAGGCAGATTGGGCTTCTGGCTTAGAAATTTTCAAGAAGGTCTATGCAAAGCTAAGAGGATGACCTAAGTCCTTATGTTTGATGCTTTAAATGTAGCAGAGCTCAACAGCATTCTCTCTGTGAAGCATTCTCTTCTAAACAGAAATACTCAATTGGACCACAATACCTCAATCACTGGCCTAGATCTGAATTAAATTGGGGGTTTGAAATCTAGCTTACTCTGCACTTATCTTAGTCTCAGAATCCACATAAATGGTTTTACTTCGATTCCACAAGTCTTGGAGTATGGGTGTCTTTGAAATATATCTTGAGTTTCTTTTTCTTTCCCCAGGGGAAAGAGATATTTATTATATGTTTTCTGTATTGGTGCTGAACTTGATTTCATTGAATCACTAGATCTACAACTGACTACTATATTTTGCGTGGTTTTCTTTTTCTCTCTTATGCATACCATTACTTTGTCATCTATATGAAATGCATTAAATAAAATGCACTAAATAAAAGACTAAAAATGCTGCATTGTTTAATGTACAGTGTTTTGCAGCAAGTGGAGAGTTAGATATTGATTTTTGTACTGCTGTCTCTAGAAATTTTCAGATAGGATATTGCCTGTTATCTTAGAAATCTTAGTGCATGTTGCCACTGAAGGCTTTATTTTATTTTATTTTATTTTTGGTTAGTTCTACAGCTTCCAAGCTCTCTTCATATACTTTATCCTTTTACTTTGTCCTTTTATTCCATTCCTCCATTTACCTCCAAATTCCTGTTAATGATTTTTCTTAGGATAGATAGTTTTCTTTCTATTTTATTGATTACTTCTAGACCTGTACGTTTCAAATATTGAGTTGTGATGTTAGTAGGTTGAAAAATCCATTCCATTACCTGAAAGAAGAATTGTTTAAGTAAAGAAAAAACATCAAATTAAAAATATTCATTTGCTGATGCTAAAATGAAATTTTTCTGTAAGCTCATCTATAAATTTTTCTGTAAATTTGTCGAGTTTAATGTGGGGAAACACATTCAACCCTATTATTATATGGTTTATAATATGACCATCTTTCCATCCACAGAGGTGCTATTAAAGTAGTTACCTCAATATGTGATATTTTTATACTACCTCTTCCTCAAAAACTTAATCTACTACTCACAAAATTCCCACCAACATTTTTAGTTAAGAAGAAAGATTGTGTCATCTAAGCCATTCCCTATAAGAAATAAAAAATTAAAATATGACAGAAATAATATCTTCTGTGATAGCTTCTTTTTGTGCAATACATTTACCTAGGTTTTTTTCAACTTAGGGAAAAGGAATCCAGACTAGCACAAGAATATTCATTCTACTCTTCTGCTGAATGGGAGTAAAAAGAATGAAACCATGAGGAATTACCTGCCTTTCTGAATCTAAGAATTTTTTCTCTGGAGAGTTGTATGTCTAACTGGTAACTGCCAGGCAGAGAGAAAAAAAAAAGAGTTATACATACTTGCATTGAGCCTGTCAAAGTACTATACAGGTAATTAGAATGAAAGATTTCAGTTTGAAAGGTAAAGCAACAAAAGTTAAAGAAAATATATTGTTCTTTTTTTATATGTTTGTATTTAATTTTTTGATGATGATCAAGAATTTCCACTTTAAATAGGGGCTTGGAGAATGGTAGTCATATAAGAACTACCATTATTTCTTATTTCAATATTCCTAGAATGTATAAGACTTAGTTTCTCCAAATAAAAATTTCTTTAAACAAATTGACAAGAAAAGTTTTGAGGATTATTCAAAAAGTGTTATGGAAAGAAGGCTTCTATGACCATAAAAATTATTTATTTCTTTAATGAGTGAAACTATATGATTAGCAGAGGACACTCCAGGGCAAGGGAGAAGACACTCATTCTCACTATGTTTTAAAATGTTTCTATGTGTCAGTTGGATGTTCTAATTACATACAGAACCAGCCCTTTTGTAGTTCTATCCAGTTGGGCAGGTGGTAGGAAATATTTCTTTCTTTCTTTTTCTTTTTGAAGTAAAACAGGTTTTACTCAGAAATGCTGAGGATGAAGAGAGACTAATACACTCAAGAGAGAGCACAGTCTTCTCCAAAGGCAGAGAGCACCCTGATACTTATCACAAAATGAAAGTGAAGTTTATATTTCAAGAGAGGAAATGTGGGAGACATGCTTAGGTACCTCGTACTCAGGCAGCACCAACTCATGGGCCCAGGGAGCACATGTGTTTTCTTGAAGTGGCAGAATATTAAGAAAAATGACACTCTTTTGGAAGATTATTTTAAAACCTGAAAGTATTCAGACTACTTGTAAAATGTATTGATAGATTGCTAAACAGAAATAGATTTGTCTTAAAATCCATGATGCTAATGAAACCTAAGCAAGAACTTTGAGCAAATTGGGTCATAATTCACTCATTGGATGCCATTGTATTTTCAGTTCACTGACTAAAAATCCTTATGAAAGTTTGATTGCAAATATTTGCTGCCTGTAACACATTCCATTTTAGTAAACATCACTTTAATATATAACAATAGAGGCCTCTGCTTTTGAAAGGTTATGTGAAATTTCTGGGTCAGCAGAAGCAGCAATGAAGCCATTTTTCAATTACTAGAATGCAAAGCAGCACTTGTCCCCCACTTTTTTTTCTTTGCAAAAGAATACTATGTACCATTTTTCTCCCTTTGAAGAAATGTCTATTGTTACTAAAGCACACTTGGACATTTTATGAGGTTGCAAGTATAAATAGTACATTATATTTCCTGTGCTAAATTTTAATCCATCAATAGAAATATTGGTTTCCACTTATTGTTCAAATATAGGGAGTACATGAAATCTTTATTCCTGATGAAACAGATTTTAGGGACTCCTAATCCCAAATACCCCCTTTTTTATAGCTATAGACTTACTCAAGTCTAAAGAAATGAATTTTGAAAAAAATGACAACTTACTGGCTAAGCAAGAAATAGAAGGCATTTTTATATATAGAACAGTATCTGAGACTGGTGCAATTGGGCAGAGAGAAACCCTCTCTAAAAACAAATAAACAAACCCAAAATACCCAACCTTACTCAAAAATTTAAAAAGCAGTCAGACTTTTGATGAAACTCCCTATTGTGTTATGGAATTAAATTTTGAATTTGGAAGCCACACACTGCGCACAAGATCTTCACCACTGAGCAATGCTGTTAGATAAGATTTAACTGCTGTTTAAGCAGTAGTGAGAACATGGCTTAAAGGTGGAAGAAAAAAATCTGTGGAGGCAATAAAAAGGTTAGAGGTTGAATAGAAGCATAGATAATTTGAGGATAGTGAGAATATTCTGCACAATATCATAAAGGCAGATATGTTTTATTTCAGTATATATATATTTTTTTAAAATTTTTATTGTGATCATAATGGGTTACATATCTTTCACAGTAGTATTTTAGGTACATATTAACATTGAATCAGGGGAATACCCATCACCAAATTTGTCTTCCCCCATTCCCAGTTCCCTTTCTGCAATCCATATACCCCACCATTACCCCCCTGGGCTGCTAGAGTAGGTGGTCCCCTCTTTTCTAGCTTACTATTAGAGGTCATATATCTGTTTGGTCCTGGTACCCTCCCTTGTTTCCCCCTCTATTTAAGAGGCGAGCTAGATAAATTGAGTTATGTGGTTTAGTTTGAAGGAAAGAAAAGCAATATAATGGGGTACAAAATAGAAAAATAAAAGAAGTCAAATACGCTGAAAATGGGCAGAGGCTGAAAATGGGCGTTCAACCTCAGTTTGAGAAAGGACATGAAAAAGGTAATTGAAACACCACAAAATACAGAAAGAAATATCAAATTAAACATCCAGTGAGCACTACACCAATAAAGACAAGCACCACACAATAGTCTCGGTTCTGAAATCAAATCATGCCGGAGTGCAAAAAGAGAAAGTTTAGATAAAATGAAATAGGGGATGGAGAGATAGCACAGCGGTAAGGCGTTTGTCTTAAACGGAGGATGGTGGTTCAAATCCCAGCATCCCATATGGTCCCCTGAGCCTGCCAGGAGCAATTTCTGAGCATAGAGCCAGGAGTAACCCCTGAGTGCTGCCGGGTGTGACCCAAATATAAAAAAATAAAATAAAATAAAAACGGAGATATAAACTTCAATATCTACACCAAAATAAAGACATCAAAAAATCGATCAATCAATAAATAAATGTGTGGAAAGATGATTATTTTGTGTTTTTTTTTTCTTTTTCCTCCTGCATAGGTACATTAAGTATTGGGGATATTATAGAGGGAATTCCCTTGGCCTAGGAGTTACAGGGTTTTCCAGCCCTGAAGTATACTGTCATGGGATTAACTGTAGACTCCTTGTATGATCATTTACTCTCCCCTCGGTGCATTTGTGGTGTATGGAAGACTTCTGCTTCATCTTGGATGATAAAAATCTGAACTCTGTATCTAGAGATCTTGGTGACTGTGCAGCTCAAGGAATGGAGCTTATGATGGAGTCTTTCTTTGTGGTTCTAGCAGTTCTGCTTCTTCAGTGTCGTTTTAATCCATCTTCTATAATTGGTGGTCTTGGTCATTATGTTGCTCCTAGGATGGAGCCTGGGATAAAGTCTTTCATTCTGTTTCCGGAAGACCCATTCAGTTGCGGTTGTCTCAGTCAGACCTCTGGAGTTGGAGATCTTGTTTGTTGAACAGATCGTAGACCAAAAGCCTGTTGTTGTTGTTGTTGTTGTTGGTCCTGGAATGTGTACTGTCGAGTCCTGATTGTAACAACCAGTCATCTGTATATAGCGATCTTGGCTTTTGCTCAGGTCAAAGGGTGACATGTTTTCTGATATTGTCTTATCATTGGCTGATGAGGAAGGACATTTTGGTCTTAGATCAAGTTGTTCCCATTTCCTCGTAGTCAGGTTATAAATTTAGAACTGGCTCATGTTGGTGTCAGAGCAGCATTGTAAATGCCCTGGAGGGGATTTGGTTCCTCTAGCTGTTGTGGAGAGCTCTGTCATCTCTATGTCTGGGATCCAGGAGTCAAGGCTGGATGGTCGGTGTCTAGTACCCTGGAGTCTAAGTTGTTTCCACATAACATACTTTCAGGGTGGGAGATGTCTCTGTGTTGTAAAGAAGTATGAGTTCTTATCCCTAGTAGATAAAAGCTTGTTTCTACATGTAAAATTTCCCCCTTTGTTTAATATGTCTTTACAGAAAGAAGTGGTGCTACATTATATTGCTGGTGGCTTTTGGGGGGTGGAGAGAGAAGAAAACAGACACACGCCAAAAACTAAAAATATATATGCTCACACATATCTAAAGAAAAAAAAGTTTCTCTTTTTTTTTTTTTAAATATGGAACGCTTCACGAATTTGCATGTCATCCTTGCGCAGGGGCCATGCTAATCTTCTCTGTATCGTTCCAGTTTTAGTATATGTGCTGCCGAAGTGAGCACTCTCTTTTAAAAAAAAGATTAAATAAAAGACGTAATTAAAGGAATAAAGTGGGTTCAGGAGAGATAGCATGGAGACAAGGCGTCTGTCCTTCCTGCAGAAGGACAGTGGCTCAAATCCCGGCATTCCACTTGGTCCTCCGTGCCCACCAGGGGCGATCTCTGAGCATAGAGCCAGGAGTACCCTCCGAGCACCATGTGGAGTTACCCAAAAGAAGCAAAAACAAATAAAATCAAAAATCAAAAACAAAAGAAAAAAACGGACAAGAATAAAAATGAAAGAAGAAAACAAAAAGGGAGAAATTGAAACTGGAGATTATTTCACATTTGGGGAGAAACAGGGTAAGAGGTAGTGTTATATAGATCTATACTTACGAAGAAAGTATAGGCTTCCCCATTGTCTTTTGAGATTTCCTGTGAGGTGTGCGGTCCAGGCAGGGAGGTCTTGGGTAGAGTTCTTGCAGTGGGGGTACTTTGGAACTAGTTCCGGTATCAACCATAGTCCCCCTTAGGAAGAGGTGATTAGGAGGGCCACACTGCATGAGTCAGTCGGGGTGTTGGTTGTATTTTCTTTCCGGGAACGAGGTGAGGGCTTGAGTGGGTGTCTCTTCACTTGGGTTGTGGGTACTGGTTCCTTGGGGTAGGAGGTCGGTCTTGATGCCTAATGGATTAAGAACTGAGGGTGAAGAGTTGCAGTGTGGTAGGGATATCGGGCGTGGGATTGAGGGGTGAAGGGATAGTCGGATTTCTGGAGGAGAGAGAGGGAATAATATATAGGAGGGGTTATATGGGGTATAGGTATGGATTGTTTGTGGTTTAGGTTTGTCTCTTAAGGAGGATTCCTATCTCTGTGTGCTGCTGCCCACATATAAACATATAGAAGTTAGCTTAGGTGTATATTAATGTAGAGAGGTGGGGAGGGCAAGAGGTGCACTGAGTACAGAAAGATAGGTAAGTATAGTACTTGTAAGGAAAGGAAACTAAAAGATCAACTTTTGGATATGTATAGGTTTCGTGTCTCAGTACCGACCGCTGTGTTAGTGAAGTCTATCTATATAGGTGTTTACCCTTTGCAGTATTGTCCACAGCACCCTATAAGTCAGCTTTCCTTTCCTATAGAGGAGGTAACCGTGGGGTTTTTATTTGACATAGATTGAATTGATGATAGTGAGGAGGTGAAGGTGGAAGAAGAGGGAGACAAGAAGTGAGAGAAGGGAAAACAAAACAAACCAAACCAACAATCAAACAACAACAACAACAAAAAATACAAAGTAATGAGAACAAAGGTACAAGAGTAAGGGCCTGTTAGTTTGCTTGAACGTGCTCAATGCTTAGGCCCCATAGTAAAAATCTGTAGGTCACGGTTATTACTGCGGTGATCTGGCTGGTCATGTGCTTCAGGTCCTAAAAGAAGGCATAATCTAGAGATAAAGGGTATATTAAAGAGTTTTATCCGACCATTTTCATGATTCAAGCTGAGTATGGTTCCTCGTGTGACTGTGCACTGAGGTACTACCGTAGTATGTTCACCCTTTGTCTCCAGGAACCCCTATGGACAGAAAAACTGAGAGGTTATTTTAAATGTGGTAAGGTTAAGGCATTCAAACATAATATTTTGAAATGTTTCCGTTGGACTCAGTAATTTCCCATCATAATCTTTACCTGTAATCCTGTATAAGATCCCTAGTAAATTATTATGGGCCTTTGTAGTAGAACGATAATTACATACCTGTTCTCTCTATGCTGCTGTTTCTGCTGTTGCTGGTTTCTTTATGATATAATGTATAGTCGGGCTTTGTGTTGTTTCTCTTCCCTTTGTTTTTGGGCTCTACTCCCTAGTATATGGTGATTATTACAGTGTTTGAGGTTTCTATCATGTTACACCCTGTTATTTAATCGTGAGGTATTGGTTGTATATCTGGTGTATATCCTAGGTACTTCAGAATAGTGCTACCATTGTGTGTCTATCTTTCGTCTTCTGGCTTGCTTCGTTTAACATAATTATATTCTAGGTCCATCCACGTTGCTGCAAAGTCTGTGATTGTATTATTTCTGACTGTCATGTAGTATTCCATTGTGTATAGATACCACATCTTAATGATCCACTCATCTGTTGTTGGACATCGAGGTTGGTTCCAAGACTTGGCTGTTACACTGAGTGCTGCGATTATTTTAGTATATATTTTTAAACACAAAAAAATTTGTAACATCAAGACTGAGCTCCAACATAAGCTATGGAATTTGAGTGATAACTATGTGTCAGCGTACATCATATATAGGTGAACTCAATATTTTTAATACTGTTTGGTACCAAGACCTTAATAGAAAGGGTATCCTGAACTAATCTTAAAGTGTTTTAAGGTAAATGGCTCTGAATCTTAATAGAGCTGCAACATATATCCACACAATTAACGTTTTTGTTTTATTTTGTTTATGCTTTGGAACTACATCTAAAGGCTCACAGGAGTTAGTTACTTCTGAGCTCTGAGCTCAGAAATTATTCCTGGCAGGCTCAAGGATAGCTCAGGGATCCCATATAGGATGTAGGCTAATGAACTTGGGTGTGCTATTCCTCCAGCCTTCATATCTTTAATAAGAATTATAATAAAATTAAAGATATCAACTACATGTTAAGGTAAAAACTTGGGATATAGATATAAAAAAACCCTTCTTCGCTTCCTGGTATTTATATTTATAAACCCTAGTAGTCAGAATAAAACCACATTCCATTGCCAAATTTAATTTGCAGGTCTTTAATTGTATATTAGACTATATTTTAATTTATAATATCATGTAAAAGAGCAAGGAACTTTACCCATCTCAAGAGAAAAATTATTTAATAGCAGAAGGGTCACAGAAAATCACATAAAAATGAAAAGTAACAAATATTAATTTATTTAAATTCAGGGGATCTTTGGGTCATATCGGACAGAGTTCTGCACTCAGGGATCACTCTGGATCATGCTTGGGGGGGGCATATAGAAACTGGAACTCAAACCCTGGTCAATAGTGAGCAATGTGAGCTATACTGTTTCTTACCTGCTATACTGTCTCTCCAGCCCTCAAAATAACAAATATTTTTAAACTCTGCAGAAAAAGATGGCCTAATGAATAAAGATAGAATGACTCCAGTAAAAATAAAACCCTTTAACAAAGGAAAGCCTAGACTGAAAACAAACTGTAATATTTAAATCTATATTTTATAGTAGATGGAAATTTGTAAATGAGTCAATGTAAATTATCTATAAAGATTTTAAAATATAAAATGATTGATTTATTGGACAGCATGAATTTTTCAAGCTTGTTTTAAAGACAACTGAAGATTGTGAAGAAAGAAAATGGGAAGAAGTCTATTTGAAGACATACTGCCTTATTGGGAATGACAAAATTATCTAGGGCTTGACAATGAGAGGTATGTATTCAAATACATGAATAAGGGCAAAGGAAAGAGAGTAAAAAGGTTCAAGAAGTTGAAGAGGCAGATTTAAGGCTTGATGAATCACCAAGCTAGTTAACAATTAGCCAGGACTTAACTATGTATGGTGAAGATGGGTGAATAGGTGAGAGTGACCAAGAGTTGATAGCGTATGAGGTACATGTACATGACTAAGACATAAAGAGAAGATAAACTTCCAGGTGTCTTTGTCTTTAACATAGCATGCTCACCTCTTCTCATAAGAAATTTGTTCCTTTTGCCTAGAATGCAAGTATTCTGATATTGGCAGTTTTCTTCTTCAACTTATATAAGTCTTAACTTATTATATTTATATTATGATAAATTATTACATTATTATTTATATCTTATTAGTGAGATCTTTCTGACCATCCTATAAATATTAATACATTCCCCTCAACATGTTATTTCCCCCATATTCTCTTTTATTTCTACCTGTAGAAATCATTATCATTTTTTATACTATGGATTTCTATAACTTTTGTTTTTTCTTTACTAGACAGGAAGGTCCTGAACTATTTTGACTTGGGTTTATTGCTAAATGTTCAGTACCCATGCCTGTGCCTTTGGTCCATACTCCAAAAGTTGTGCAAACTCACCTAACTTGAACTTTACTGTTCTGAGCTTTGGAAATGGAAAGTAGGAAAAGAGTTTGTAAGAAATAGCTATGAGCTGGAGGGGATTCTAGAAGCTTCGAAAAAAATTATGTCTTAATTTATGAGAACAATGGGAACATATAGTGCTTCCCATAGATCCTATTTCAAACCCAAACTGAAAGATAGTTAATTGTGTGACAGCCACGAAGCACCTATCCAAGCAGGTGTGGGTAATCTTAATCATAAAACAATAAAGACACGTGGGAAGGAGAAACATTTTCATTTGAAGAGCAGTTAGTTTTCTGGGGATGGAGTGCCCTAAATATATCTACTTTCTTCCATTTCCCTTTTCAGAGCTAGTATATTCTTGTTGGGTTTCAGCATGGTTGACCTATCAAGGGGTGACAGGGAAATATTGAGGTCTCTCACTTTTAATTGTATTGATATTGATAGCTTCTTTCAGATTTGTCAACAATTGTATTGAATATTTTGCTGGTCCCACATTGGGTGCATATATGCTTAGGATTGTGATTTCCTTTTGTTGTACATATCCTTTAATTAGTACAAAATGTCCATCTTTGTGCCTTATAACTTTTCTGAGTCTAAAATTTGTGTCATCTAATATTAATATGGCTACTCCAGCTTTTTTTAAGGATTTGTTTACTTGGATGATTTTCCTCCAGCCTTTGACATTGAGTTTATGTTTGTTCTGACTATACAGATGTGTTTCTTGTAGGCAGAAAAATGTTTGACTGAACTTTTTCAACCATTTTGCAACTCTATCTCTTAACAGGTGTATTTAGTCCATTAACATTGAGAGAGATAAATTGGATGCACTTTCTTCTCCAATGCACATGGGTAAGTCTTCAGGATAGACCACATGCTGGCCCATAAAATAAATCTACATAAAGTCAAGAGGATAGAAATTGTACAAACTACCTTCTCAGATCACAAGGCACTGAAATTAGAAGTGAACCATAAAGGGACACAGAAGAAAAACTTTAACACCTGGAAATTAAACAGCTCACTACTGAACAACTGGTGGGTAGCAGATGAAATCAAACCATTCCTGGAAACAAATGACAATGAAGACACAAATTACCAGAATTTATGGAACACAGCAAAAGCAGTACTAAGAGGAAAATTTATTGCTTTGCAAGAACACAATAAAAAGGAAGAAGGGGCCTATATAAAGCTTAATGACATAGCTTATAAAATTAGAAAATGATCAACAAAAAAGAACCAAAAATAGGTAGGCAGAGAAAATAACAAAGCTTAGAGCAGAAATCAATGGAGTGAAAATCAAAAAAAATAATCTGAAAGATCAATGAAAACAAAAGTTGGTTCTTTGAAAAAACGATTGATAACCCACTAGCAAAACCCACAAAGAAATGGAGAGAAGAAGAAATTTAATAAACCAGGTTAGAAATGTAATGGAGTAAATTATTAAAGATACTGCAGAGATTCAAAGAGTAATCAGAGACTACTCTATGCCATGAAACATGAAAACCTAGAAAAAAAAGGATAAATTTTTGAACTTGTGATCTTCCACAGTTAGACCAGGATGATCTAGCATATCTAAACATATCCATCACTTAGAGTAAATTAAAATGGTAATCAAAAATCTTCCCCAAAACAAAAGCCTCAGCCCAGATGGATTCACTAACGAATTCTTTCAAACCTTTCAAGTGGAACTTCTACCAATCTTTTCAGGCTCTTTCATAAAATTGAAGAAACAAGGACACTACCAAATAGTTTTTATGAAGCTAATATTACCCTGATACCAAAACTAGACAGAGATGCTTCCACAAAAGAAAACTACAGACCAATATCCCTGTTGAACACAGATGCAAAGATCCTCAACAAAATTCTAGCAAATAGGATCCAGTGACTCATCAAGAAGGCCATACACCATGACCAAGTAGGCTTCATCCCAGGAATGCAAGGACATCTTAACATATGTACATCAATCAACATAATACACCATATCAACAAAAAGAAAAATAAAAACCATATGTTCATATCAATAGATGCTGAGAAAGCATTTAATAAGGTCCAACACCCATTGTTGATAAAAACTCTCATCATGATGGAAATGAAAGAAACTTTTCTCAGTATAGTCAAGGCCATCTACCACAGTCAATGGCAAATACTATTCTCAATGAAGATAAACTAAAACTGGTACCTCTAAAATATGGTACAAGACAAGGCTGCCCTCTCTCACCACTCCTATTCAACATAGTGCCGGAAGTTCTTGCTATAGCAATTAGGCAAGGAAAAGATATCAAGGGCATCCAGATTGGATATTTGCAGATGACATGATACTATATTTAGAAAATCTTAAAGATTCTACCAAAAATTATAGAAACAATAAATTCATATAGAAATGTGACAGGCTACAAAATTAACACACAAAAACCAATGGCCTTCTTGTATACCAATAATGATAGATAAGAAATGTACTTTAAAAAAACAATCCCATTCATATTACTGTCACACAAACTCAAAATATCTTGGACTCAACTTATCTAAAGAGTTGAAATACCTATACAAAAAAAAACAACAAAAACCTACTTCAAGAAATAAAAGAGGACATATGGAAATAGAGACACATACCCTGCTCATGGATTGACAGGATTAACATAATTAAAATGGCAATATTTTCTAAAGCAGTGTACAGATTTAATGCAATCCTTCTAAAGATATGTGTGAAATTCTTCAAAAAAGTGGATCAAATGTTCCACAAATGTTCCAAATTCATTTGGAACACTAAACACTCTTGAATAGTTAGAGCAAGAAGAATATGGAAGGCATCACTTTCCCCAACTTTAATCTGTATTACAAATCTATAGTCATTAAAACAGCATTGTACTGTAATAAAGAAAGACCCTCAGATCAGTGAAATAGAGTATTGATTGAATGTGCCTTAGATATACAATCAATTAATTTTTGATAAATGGGCAAGAAATGCAAAATGGAAGAAGGAAAGCCTCTTAAACAAGTGGTGTTAGCACAACTGGTCAACCACTTACAAAAAAGTAAACTCAGACCTCTATCTAACACCATACACAAAGATAAAGTTCAAATAGATTAAAGACCTTTATATCAGGCCCCAAACTATAAGGTATATAGAACAACACTCCATGACATTGAGATTAAAGGCATCTTCAAGGAGGAAACAGCACTCTCCAAACAATTGGAAGCAGCGATAAACAGATAAACTATATTAAGCTCAGAAGCTTCTGAACCTCAAAGGAAATTGTGCCTAGGATATAAAATTCACCCACAAAATAGGAGAAACTATTCACTCAATACCCATTAGATAAAGGACTAATATTGAAAATATGCAAGAACTTAATAAGAAAAAAATCATATAGCCCCATCAAAACTTCAATGAGCAATGAGGTACCATCTCACACCACAGAGACTAGCACACATCACAAAGAACAAGAACGCTCAGTACTGGTGGGGATGTGGAGAAAAAGGAACTCTTATTCATGCTGGTGGGAATGCTGTCTAGTTCAGTCTTTATGAAAAACAATATGGAGATTCTTCAAAAAACTGGAAATTGAGCTTCCATATGGACCAGCTATCTCACTCCTAGGGATGTACCCTAGGAACACAAAAATACAATTCTAAAATTCCTTCTTCGCACCTATATTAAATGCAGTGCTCTTTACAATAGCCAGATTCTGGAAACAACCAAGATGCCCTTCAATAGAGGAATGGCTAAAGAAACTGTGGTACATATACACAATGGAATATTATACAGCCAGCGGGAGAGATGAAGTCATGAAATATTCCTACACATGAACGTACATGGAATCTATTATGTTGAGTGAAGCAAGTCAAAGGGAGAGAGACACAGAATAGTCTCTCACTTATCTATGAATTAAAAAAAAAAGTAATGCTCATAGACAAAAGAGATGAGCACTGAAAAAACTGGCTCAAGATATGAAGCTTACCACACAGATTGGTAAGTGCAATTAGCGAAATAACTATGCTTACAACTATGGTGAAATTTCAATGAGTGAGAGAAGTATATTACAGGTGGGGGGAGAGGAGGGAGATTGAGGACATTGGTGATGGGACTGTTGCATTGGTAAAGGGGGTGTTTTTTACTGACAATCCCCCAAAATTACAAAAAACATTTAGAAAAGTCTCAAATTTTGAAAAATTTGGCTGGAGCAAAATCACAGTAGTTAGGGCATTTGCTATACATGCATCTTACCCTGTAAGACACTCGGCATCCCCTATGGTCCCCTGAGCCTGCAAGGAATAATTTCTGAATGCAGAGCCAAGAGTAACCCCTGGTCAAGAACTATTTAAGAATATTTTTAAAAAATCAAATTTTGAAAATCTAAAAGGTTTTGAAGTCAAATTTACTGAGAACTGTTTTTTGAGAATCTCTGGAACCATTGACCATGGAAGTGTTGCTGTAATCTTTGTGTAAAACCTACCTAAAATCTCTTTTCCCCATATGGCTAAATACAAGATCTGAGGCTTTAAACACTCTCAGATGTGGATGCACAGTATCCTTGCCTCTGGGGACACCTGAACTTTGTGCCATCCATACCTGAACCAATCCAGAATGCTGCCTGATTTTTTCTTTCTGTGCTAGATACTGGGAGGTCATCTCAGCATTTCTAGTAGATTGTCACTCATTTACTGGATCTTTGTCCCACAGTATTTGACAAAAATTTCCAAATATATGGTAGAATTTTATTTTAGGGGGGATTTTGGTTTATACCTGGCAATGTTCAGGGAATACTTTTGATGCTACACTACCCTGTCAGTGATGGAGTAGGATTCTGAGGGTTAAACCCAGGTTTGCTGCATGCAAGATGAACACACAGCCTACTGTACTATCACTTTAACCCTGTGAATTTTAAAAAAGTATAAGTATATATTTTAAAAGTATAAGCTCTCATTATTTTCCTACCACCTACTTCTATCTCGACTTAGAGTTCATGCTATTCTCACTACACCGCTATACAGCAATTAAATGTAGTTTTAAATTAGAAGTTTCTGGTACTACTCCAAAATCAAGAGCAAGGTAGATTTTCTTTTGCCAGTGTTCAATAAAGGCATTTTTCATAAAGGCAATAAAATGTAATTTTTTTCTGAATCACCTAGTATTCAGAGGCAACCTATTATTGAAACGAACTGGAAATTTGATGTAAACATGGTACATTTTGCCATGAGTACTTTCTGCCTGCTGGAGGTTCATAGTGAGGGCTCTATGTATTTCAAACAATAGGTAAAGAGAGAGGCCAACTATAGAGGTAGATACATGCTAAATAGACCCCAATTTGGTTCTGTAGTAGAAATCAATTTTATAGGGGGATAAAGCATCTTGGGTTCTTCTACTTTTCTGTTTTTTCACAGTAACCTTCTTCTGGGAGTAACTGATGCCTATTCTGACCATTAAAATTTATCATCTTTTTGTTTTGTTTTGTTTTTGGGCCACTCACAGTGATGCTCAGGGGTTACTCCTGGCTATGTGCTCAGAAATCACTCTTGGGGGACCAAATGGGATTCCAGGGGATCAAACTGTAGTTCGTCCTAGGCTAGCACTGGCAAGGCAGATGCCTTACCCCTTGTGTCACTGCCCCGTTCCAAAAAATAGACCATCTTTTGCTGTTCGGTTTCCCGTCATTACACTATTTTTTTCTATTTTAGAAATGTATTTATTTAATTATTTATTTGGTTTTTGGTCCACAACCAGAGGTGTTAGGGAGTTATTCCTAGCTCTCTCTGCACAGGCATTACTCCAGGCAATGCTCAAGGAATCATACAAGATGCTATGGGTGAAATATAGATCAGACATAAGAAAGGCAAATCACTCTACTGCATGTTTAATAGCTTCAGTCCCAGTAATTGTTTCTTGAAAGCTATCCCAGTGTATGAGTTTTGCTATCGTTTTTAAGTAAGTGTGCGTGTACATAAACCCAGGATTTTTCTGTAATCAAAATTGATTGTGTGTGTGGGGGGGGAATTTTAAGACATCTGTTTCAGATTCACTTATTTTTATTTTTAAGATTTACTTGAGGTCTTCTGATATTTTTTTTTGAAGGAATAAAAGTTATGCTTGGCATCAGTTGAGCTGGTGAAGACATTTTACCAAAATCAAATTTTCTTTGAAGTGTCATATTGTCTATAAATTTCAGTTTTTATGATATTTCATTATCATTTTAGTCTGTCTTTATATTAACTTCCTTGTCTTTAAAAGAGGTAAAAACCAAAAGAGGAAGAAGACAGGAGAGGCCAAGCACTCTTATCAAGAAAGTAATCTACCCTGAATCTTCATCTTACTTTTGGATTTTTATATTATTATTTTTCTAGTTGGGCCATGAAAATTTGAGGTCCTCCGTGGTGCTCTCTTCATTTTATTGATACAATTTAGTTGCCACTGACCAATCATTGACTGTGTTGTATTTTGATTTTTATATAGATACATTTTTTTGCATGATGCAAGCTGAGGTCTATTTTTTTACTATCTCATTTCCTAGAAAAGTAGTTTAAATGGAAATAAGTTGTATTCATCCTTCAGTCATTGTGACTAGGAAGTTATCCCAGCAAGAAAGTAGTTTACCACCTAAAGTCCAGATTTCATGATTCCATTTATGTTAAAGTGAGCTTACTGGATAAAAGAAATAATTTCAAACTCACTCCCTTGTTAGGAAACCTCACGTTTCTAAATAACCTAGATCTGGAAAAATACTGAAACAGGACACTCACAAGATATTCTTGCAAGTGGCCTTGAGAAATATCCTATATAAAGCAAAAGAAAATAAATTCCCAAAAGACATGAAAACCACAGTGGCTATTTAATTATCTAATAAATATAAGTCATATATTCAATGTGTCTTAAAAATAAGAAAACTTTTCCCATTTCCTCTATTTAAACATACACAGAGCAGTGTAGATTTGGCTTTCTGATTCTTTTTTCAGAACTGATTTTCAATCCCTGTTGTTCAGAGAAGAGATTATCATCAGACCACAGGATATGAGAATTCTGTGACTAGCTTAGCTCTACAAGTAAGCAAATTCTTGTTGGTAAATTAATCATCATTCTCTGCCACACATTATTGCTAATTTACAAAACAGAAAGTTTTATTATATTATTTGATGAAAACCAAATGTTCCTTCTCTCTCTCTCTCTCTCTCTCTCTCTCTCTCTCTCTCTCTCTCTCTCTCTCTCTCTCTCTCTCTCTCTCTCTCTCTTCTCTCTCTGTTTTGGAGTCAAATATGGTGGTACTAAGGTCTCACTCCAAAATCTGAGTTTATAACTTCTGGCAGAGCTCAAGGAACCAACCAATTGGCATGCAGGCGATTAAAATTAAACCAAGGTAGATCACAGGCAAGGAAAGTGCCCTACCCTCTTATTATCTTTCCAGTAGCTCTTTGGGGATCATCATAATAAAATCATTGGACATTCATTGGGTGAGACGACAAGATAAAAATGTCTGTTCTACTGTGGCCTATACTGCTGTCTTCTCTTCATTGGACTGATCTGCTCATTATGTAGTCACAAATTTTCATTATAGTAGCTTGTACAAGAGGTTTCTGACACTTGTGTCTGTTGAGTTGGTTGTAGGAAATAGAAATGGATGATCTCTAGATTCTAGAACTCTTGGTGAAAGGTGCTTGATTTTCCATTCTAATTGTAAAAGTCTTTCACTTTGGTTCTTGGAAAATAAGTTGGTATTAAAAGATTCTGTACTTATTCAGAATCTATTTTTAGAGACCATATTAATACTTTTAATGTCTGTAAAAATATCTTCTGCATCTCCTTGAATATACAACAAATAGAAAAATGACCTGTTTCTGGCTAGACTTGGGCAGAATGCAGATAAAATTGTGTCTTTACAAGTATTCATGGGTAATAGTTAATTTTTAACCAGTACAAACACCCTCTGATTTACAGAGACTTTTTAAGTTTGATGACTAATATGGTTGAGAGAGTACAAGAAGTGTTGGATAAATAGAGGATAGGGCATTTTCTTGAACATGACTGACCAGGCATCATATATGGTCCTCCATGACTGTCAAGAATTATGCTTGACTAGTGTCATGGCTAAAACTTGAGCACAGCAAGGTGTGACCTTAAACAAATAAACAAACAAACAAAAACCAACAGGAGTACAAGGAGAAAAATTTTAGTTGCATTTACAAATTTAAAAAAATTCATATTTTAAAATATATATATTTTAAGATCATAGAGAGAAAACAATAAAGTAGAGAGGATAGGGGAGATAATACAGAATAAAAATAGAGTGAATAAGGCACTTTGCATGTGGCTGGCTCAGGTTCAAATCTCACCACTCCCTATGGTCTTCTGGGCCCAGAGCCAGGAGTAAGCCCTGAGTACCACCAGGTGTGGCCTTAAAACAGAAGATTGAGGAGTAGGATTAGAAGAAACAGGGATTAAGAAGAAGAAAAAAAAGATCAGCAAATCCTTAAACTTACAACTTTTATGTCTGGATCAAATTTCTAGCTTAGAAAAAAAAATTGCTTAGTAAACAGATGCTTTTTTCCTACTGTTTATCTGAATCTCATTCTGAAGAATGTATCGATTCTAGTAGCTGAATTTCATCCTATTTGAACCTGAGCTTGAATGTCTTGATGACAACAATTTTTTTTTTAATTTCTTTAAGGCCCAAAATGTTTGCCTTTGTATAATGGGACTCTATGGGTGAACTTAGAAAGATGTTTTATTCTGTTGTGATGTAGTGTTATGGTTTGAGGTTTTCATCAGATGATTCTGTTTATAATGACTTCTCAAACATCAGTTGAGCCAGATCAGTAGAAGAGAGGACTGTTAATTATGGTACTTGCTGAGCTCACCCTAAAAAGGAGGCCCCTTAAGCAAAGAGTCGTAAATTTTAGTTGGAAAAGCTATGAAATTTAGGGTATTCACAGATAATGAGGTGACTGCAGTCAGATCCATGTTACCCACAGGTAAGGGAACCTGCATCATTATGATAAAGTGGTGCCACTTAATTATATTTTGGGTACTATTTTCTAGAACTTGAAATATATTTACCTAAAAAAGTAAGAAGCCATTCCCTTTTTTCTTTCAGCAAACTACATAATTAAGTAAAAAGGTTCTACCTTACAGGTAAGATATCACCATTTCTTCTTATAATATTTTTTATTCATTTAAATAATTGATTTACACAGTTGTTGATGGAATTTTTGATATGTTGATGGCATATGATATTTTGACATCAATCCCAACCCCAGTCTAAACCTCCCTCCATGATTAATTTCATGCTCCTTCCCACCCTACTGGCCCTCACCATTCCATTCCTCAACTCACCTGCCACCTTTATAGACACATTTCAAAGTTCTGAGGTTGTAGCTTAGCTCTCATGTTCTCAGTGATGTTGAGTCTGTGCTTTGCATTTACCAGTCCCCCTACTTTTATCTTGCCAAACACATCAGCTTCTACATTGTTTGATGGAAGCTTTTGTGCTGTTGTCCTTTTACTCTAGCTCACTTGGAATAGAATACTTTGAGACCACATTGACTAAGCATGTGTCAATAAAGGGGTCTCCATTTGCAAACACAGTTCTGTAATCACTCTCCTGGATTTGATAGCTGAAATCTTTCCAAATGACAAGCTTTAGCTGAATAAGCAGAGTGAATAAATAGGCCTCTGGCCAAATATACTATTAGGAATAATGATCAGAAAGTATTCCATTGCTGGGACGAAGAAGCATTTATTTTGTACCCAAGATTGCAGTGTGTGTGTGTGTGTGTGTGTGTGTGTGTGTGTGTGTGTGTAGTTGAGTAGGTGAGAGGGAATGGTAAAAAGTTGGTCAGGGGAGAGCAAGGAAAGGAATCATGAATACAAATTTGATCTCACTTTGTGACCAGAGCTTGTAAATGATAGATGTAATGTATAGACAGCCAGTTGCTTTTTTTTTTAATGTTCTAGCTGTGACTCAAATGCATTATTCTTCACTAGAACAAAGATATTAAAGCAAGTCAGTGAATGCACTAAAAAGAAGGAGATATTTGAGGCAAGCAAGCAGTTAAGAAGGCAATTTAATAAGCGCCTTGGTATGAGGCAAGGAAGGTAAGTGGTTAAGTGAAAGAGAGTTCAGTTAGTCTGCCTCATTTAAAAAGTTTCCAGTTCTGAGAAAGCGCCCATTAGAAGGTGAACTAAAGGGCACCTGAATTCTGTTTAACTTGGTACCGAGGTTTCTGGAAGGACTGAGAACCTGCCATTTGAATCTGCATGGTGTTCGCTATTCTTCTCTATAATTATATTGTGCTTCAAAGAGGAAGCCAAGGATGCTGGGGAGATTTTTCCGAGAAAGAAACCCTGAACAAGCTCCACAGGGATGAACTACTTACCATGAAAAGAGCCCTTGATCATGGTTTTCACATCGTTTCACTCCTATTATAGAATATTCTCACAAGAGGTGCCAGGAGCTATTTCATGGTCTCCCAAGGTGAGACAGCTCCCTGCCCTCCTCAGAGGTGACTTTTAGAATAGGGTGGGGGAAAGGTCTTAAGAGCTAAAGTGGGAATTTAAAGGGTCAGAGTTCAAAGGTGGGGGTTGGTCTCTTCAAAGGCACTTCTCAGGGGTCTCTGAAGAAGAGATTCTTGAGGATGAAGGAAATGCAAGTGAGAAGTTGTTTCTACTGAGAGCTCTCAGGGCATTTTCAGAGCAGCTCTGGTGATGGTGGTGGTGGTTGGTGGTGAGGGCAAATGGGGAAGCACTCTGAGTCCTCAAGAAAGAATGGATAGCTCAGTGCCTCAGCTGCCTTAGCTGTTGTGTGATACCCATTCAAGTTGTTGCCCACTCGTAAAGGCAGCGTAGTCCTAAGAGCAAAGACCCAACCCACAGCTAAGTCCCGTCACCCAGAGTCAACCCTATATTCAGAGCTCCTACAGGGCAAGATGTGGTTGTGCTCCCCAAATTCCTCACAGTTACTGCTCCTGAGATAGCTACCTCCCCCAAGGAAGCTGACTGCACATATGTTTTCAAATGACACGACACAATACTTTCCAGGAAACCTGGCCAAAGAGGAGGACCTATGGTACTCAAGAAGAACTTGGCTGAAGCTCTCTGAGTATTTGCTTACCTGACACTTATTTCATAAGAACACTCTCTAGGTACAGAGGGGACCACATATTCTAGCAGCCCTAGGGGTGAGGGAAGAGGATATGGGTGGTAGGACAAATAGGGAGGAGTAGGGAAGACAAACCGGTGATGGGAATCCCCTTTGATCTTATGTAAATATGTAACTAAGATATTATTGTCAACAATATGTAAGCCACTATGATCAAAATAAAAATTATGTTAAAAAAAAAAAGAACACTCTTTGTGGATCCAAGAACTCAATGACTGCAGAGATCAAAGAACGTAGGTATAGTCTTCCAGGTTCACTGTGTAGTCTTGAATGTCTCTTTGAACTATTTGGAATCACCTCAGATGTCACCTTATCTAGATTGGTAACCTGAAAGTCAAATCTTCCCCCAAAAGATGTGTTTTTATATGGCCATTGTTTCAATTTTTTTCTTAAGGAAGGTTTCAAGGTAAAGTCAAGATTCTGGGTACTTTGAAAAACAAAACAAAAAATAACCACCTTAATTCCTTAACAATGAATTTCTGGGAACTGATGGTCACCCAATAAGTTTAGGACCCATTTTAGTTTGCCACACTCCTCATTATGCTTTATTATAATATAGCTGACTTAAATTATTTGTATTTCCTTCTATAGGTCTCTGTGTAGATTAATAATTTTTTTCTGTTCTCAGTTCCATATCAGCTCTTCTCAATCTCCAAGCTATTCCCATTGATCCTAGATTAGAGGGTATCTGGGGTTTGCTATGTAGGCCTGGCCGGCCTGAATGAGAGTCTCCAAAATACTTGATATTCGTCTTTTGATGTAGAGCACAACATTGAAAATCTTTTTCTCCATTCCTCCGGTTTTTCACATTCCTGAATAGTGCTTTGATTTCATCACACTCTGTGGTGTTGAGGGCTTAATCTTGGCTCTGTGCTCAGAGATCAAACTCCAGATGGAACTTGGTAAATCATATGGGGTGCCAGGAATCGAATCCAGGCTGGTTCAGTAAAAGGCAAGTGCCCTCCCCATTTTATTATTACTCTGGCCCCTGAATTGTGTTTTTAAGAAATAATTAAATATTCATAAAGCTGGAGAAGAAAGATAATACAGGGAGTAAAGTAGTTGTCTTGCATGAAGTTGATATGGAGTTGATTTCCAGCATGGAGCATCACAAGGAGTGACTCTGAAGCACTACTGGGTGTGTCCCCCATCAAAAAAAATTAAAATTATTCAGAATTGACATTCCATGAAACACAGGGATCATCCAAGAATTTGTGAGGTAAATTTGTTCCCTAAGATCCTCCTTTTCATTTAACTGCTGAGAAAGCAAAGTGAGGTATGGGGTTTCTCAAGGAAGCAAAGGCAGGATTGAAGCCTGTTTTTCTGGCAGTGAGGCTGTGGCTCCAGGCTGTCCTGATTCTGGCATTTTACCTCAGCAGAAATAAAGGACTTAGCAGGAGCTGAGCCTTTGGGAAGTTTTGCTGAGTGTGGCAGATTTGTTCTGGTGAAGTTAAAGTTACAGACTATTCTCTAAAATGTTCACAAGTTTTTGCAGCTGAGTTTAAGTCAGGTTGTGTTAAGAGATCCAGTTGATGGGTTAGAGAAAGAACACATATACTATAAGGTCCGGGTGACAGAGAACTTGGCTTTTAAGTTGACCGGAGACACAGGCATTTAAGGCAAGATAAGACAGTCCTGCTTGCTCCCATATCACCAGATAAAACCATCAGAAAATGGTACTTGAATATTTTGTCCCCTTCTGCCCAAACACATCTCCCATCTGCCTTTCACATAAATGAGCTCTACTAACAGTATATGAATTTGATTAACTATCTGGCTGTTCTCATTCTAACCTTTATCACTCTTTCTCTCTGTTCCTCCTGGAAGTACAGCATTTCTGCCCTTGATAATTGGCATAGTTGTGCTTCCTTTCACTTTCCCTGTGTCCCCAACCCCTGACATCATCAGGTTCTACCAGTTGTTGCATCATCCACTTAGTTCTTTGCTATGATTCCTACCTCCTGTTACTTCTGACCAAAACCCATTCTTCAGGCCACCACATCCTGCTGCCTCCTCAGGGAGTGGCCATTCTCATTTCTGCATTCATTACCCTCCAGGGTCTTTTCTGCCTAAGGTGGTATGAAAACAGGGAATGGATCACCTCAACTAACCAATGTGGGAGCTTTGTTGTCAGAATACATCCCATCCCACACACATACAAACACACACACACACCTGACACTTTACTTGTTTGGATCCTGGTTCTCCATTACTTTCCCTGTGTTCTCAAATTTTTATTATATTAGACTTTGATTCTGTTGTCTCTTCTGTTCCTGTGATATTCTCCTCAGCCATGAATATTTTAAAGGTTGCCATTGTTAAAAAGTGAATGAAACCCCACTGCTATCTTTGTACTTTAGCTATTTTATTCTCCAACCACTTCCTCTTCTCTTTCCCATTTCTTTTAGAAGTCTGATTTCAATTTCATTCCTGACTTGAATTCTTTGACTTCAACAAGAGCTATTATCCATTTATCATAATTTATCATCTTTATGTCTTACGGGTCCTTTATCAGCCATATTATATTGTGCTTCTTTCTCCAGCTTACCTATTCTGGCTCATGACAGTCACCACCTCATCTGAACTCTTTTTTTTTAAGGAATATATCTACCCCTTTAATAATAAGAACTACAAAATCACATGACAAATAATAGAGAGACAGGGTATGTAAAAATGGGTTTATATGTATCTGGTCCAATGTAATCTATCATATGAAGCTGACTCCATACAACAAAACTGATCTAAACCAAAGGTCAGTACCAGAGCACAATTTTATATTAGTGTTAAGGTAATAGTTTCTCGAAATTGAAAGAAATACTTTAAGCTGGTAGTACCTAGAAATCTGCATACTTTTAATTCCCTAGATAAAATATCTTCTACTTTCCTCATTTTAAAAGGTTTTGGACCATACCTGGCTATGCTCAAGGTTTACTCCTGACTGTGTACTCAGGAATTATTCCTGGTGGTCTTGGGGACCAGATGAGATGCCAGGGATCAAACCTAGGTCAGCTGCATGCAGGGCAAATGCCCTTCCTGCTGTAATATTGTTCTAGCCCCTCAAATACCTATTTTCATAAAATACCTATCAAATCTCTAACTATTTATTTGACTCATCAAACCTTTGTAAAACTTTACTTTTTTGCAGGGTGGAGGGTTTGAAACTATTCCAAGTTCTGTGCTTAGGTTCTCTTCTGGCAGTCCTAAGGGCTACGTGGTGTCTAAGGTGAGGCCTTGTCATACTTGGTTCATACTTGTAAGACACAGTGCACATGTCTTACACTTGCCTAGTATGCAGCTGACTCATGTTCAATCTCTAGCACCCAGTATGGTTCTCTGAGCATGCTCATTTGAACTCTTTATGTTTCCTGCACCACTCCCTGTGTTGTACTTAACTAAACAAACTCCATGTCCTGATGATTTGCCTGATTTAAGCTCAATCTGTCCTGTCTCTGCAAGTGTTTAGCTAAACATGACTGTCAAAAAACCACAAACTTGAAAATTGACCACACCTTAAATTCATGTCAGTTACATGAAATTTAGGTCCTATTTCCTTAGTCCATTCAATCTCTTTTTTAAACAAATTTTGTTTTGTTTTCTTTGACTTTGTCTTGTTTTGTTTTGGGGCCTTCCTAGCAGCACTCGGGGATTATTACTGATTCTACACTTAGAAATTACTCCTCGCAGGCTCAGATACGAGATACCAGGATTAAATTCAGGTTGGCTACATGCAAGGCAAATGCCCTACTGCTGTGTTATCGCTTTAGCTCCACAATCTCATATTCTTGACAAATATTGTTTCTTTTGCTAATAGTTTTTCTACTTTTTCATTTTGATCCCTTAGCTGTGAACTTTATTTTCTATTTCATTAAGACAATAGGAATATTGTACATAAGCTCCTATCATTTCCATTTACCTCCTGTATCTGGTTCTTATAAACCTTTTCAGGTAACCTATCAACCTCCATAAGGTCAATCCTTTTGTGTATAGATGACTTTCCTTTCACTTGCTAAAGAGGACTATTCATGAAGTTCTCCCCTTCTCTCTTTAACATTGCCAATCCCCTCATTAAACCCTTTTGTTTTAATGAACAGAATTACATGTTTTTTATATCTTCTATCTTAAAACAATCTCAGGGCTATTAAGTCATCAACAGCATTAAATATTTTTCTTTCTTTTCACAATATCCTTGGAGTTCTCTGATGGCTGATTTTCTTTACTGGTGTGTTTTGTTTGGGCCACATGCAGTGATGCTCAAACCTGGGCTTCCATTTATTCTATCCCACTGAGCTATTTCCTGTCCCCATGCCAATTTTATGAGTCTACATGGCTGGGGCCATAATACCCATATTTTATTTTTGTCAAATTTTATTTTAGATGTTTCTAAATAAAGGTGTCTTATTTCTTTTAAAGATGAGAATAATATCAAATATGTAGGACATTGAGAAGAACAATTTACCTTACATAATATGTTTGAGCTTCATCCAGTCAGTTTTTGTTCTTAGTAGAAAAAGTATCAGGAAGAAGAGAGAATTCTACCCAAAATCCACCTATAGCCTCCAGGGGCATTGTTTATTTTTTGCATATTTTTATTATTTTATTGTATTATTTGTATTATTAAGTGTGTCAAAGATGATCCTTAGAAAATTAATATGTCTATATACTACACAAAGTTCATCTCTAGAAATTCAATTCTACCCTCAACCATAAATCAATCTCTTTATGCCAATCTACTCATTTCTATCCCTCCCTTTCTTTGTTTAATAGTATCTTTATTTAACCACCATGATTACCACCATGTTTGTAGTTGGAATTCAATTATGAAAAGAACACTGCTCTTCACCAGTGCAACATTCCCACCAGCAATGCCCCCCATCTTGGTCCTCCTCCATCCCTTGCCTGTATTCAAATCAGGCATTCTACTTCTCTCACTCATTACCATTGTCATGATAGTTGTTAGTGTAGTTATTTCTCTAACTACACTCACCACTCTGTGGTAAACTTTATATCATGAGACAGTCCTTCCAGCCCTCATTTCTATTGTCTTGGATATTATTACAATAAAGTCTTTTATTTTTTTTAAATCCCAAGATGAATGAGACTATTCTGTATCTATCTCTCTCCCTCTGACTTATTTCACTCAGCATAATAGTTTCCATGTATATCCATGTATTGGAAAATTTCATGACTTCATCTCTCCTGACTGCTGCATAATAATCCATTGTGTATATGTACCACAATTTCTTTAGCCATTTCTCTGTTGAAGGACATCTTGGTTGTTTCCAGATTCTGGCTATTATAAATAGTGCACAAAACTACATAACAAATATGCCTTCTACACACCTATATTCATTCCAGATGCACTGTTAACATCTCCTGATTTCTCCAGCCTAATTACTCACCTGACAGACTATGGTTTGTGACACCCACCATTGCATATGAGACAATTATTCCCAGCAATGGATTTGATGAGAAAGTAAGAGACATACACATCCTATTGATATAGTCACTCCCTTGAAGACCCCAGTATAATACAAATTCATGTTCTTTATATGTATATTTTCTTTGCTCATTTTTCTGCCTCCTCAGACCACATCACTGCATTTAGCCAGCTCTAAACAAGGTTGTCAATGATCTACATAGATTGATCTTGTATGTTAAGTCTTAATTTTTACTTTTCTTAATGTACTAATAGCAAATACTGATCCTAGCTTCAACTGGGTTGTGGCCCCATATGGGGTTACATAACTAGATGTGGGGTTACAGAAAATTTGGCAACAGTAGAAAGTTTCCAAACACACAGTGACCAAATTTAATTCAAAATAAAATGCTAAATGTATCCAAGATGTTTCTGGCAGCACTCATTCGTATTGCATTTTTAAGGAACAAAAGAGGTCTAGAGAAGTAAGACCATGCTAACCCATGTGCTATTTTCACCTTGATCATTTTCCTCAAGGAGCTCCATTTTCCTTATTGGATTCCAAGACTCATGTCTTGCTTCTATCACACTGATTGTTTCTACTCAGTCTCTTTGCTGGTTGCTTGTCCTTGTTTTTCTAAGTCGGATACCACAGGACAGACATCTCACAGGCCTTGTATCTTATTTATCATCTCCCTTATCATTATTATCTGAATCTCATCATGAAGCCTCTCAAATTTATGTCTCCACTCTGTATCTCTCTAGAAATTCAATCTCTCTATATATATAATTAATTGTTTGATGCTCTACATGAATGTCTAACAAGGATCTTCAAAAGAATATGATCAAAACTACATTTTTGCTACTTACCTTACACTAAGCTATTCTTCCTAATATCTTGCCAACCTTTATATTCAAATTTAGTTTAATTCTTGGATTTTCTCTTTGCTCTCCTACCTGGCATCCTTTTCATGAACAGATCATGTTTTCTCTATTACTAAAATACATACAGAATTCAATTGTGTTTTCTCACCTTTGAGGCCACCCCCTGTAAAATATACAATCTGCACATTATTTAAGTCCTATCTCTCTCTTTTTCTCTCAATTGTGGGTTTTTTTTTTTTTGGCTTTTATTCGTGTATATAACTTATAGTTCTATTTTTAGCAGTTTTTACTGACAGCCTCCTAAACTACCTAGCTTAGATTCTGACTCTACTCAACTCAAACCCTCCAGTGGCTTCCTAGTTCAAAATAAAAGCCTTCCCATCTTCTGGAAAATTCTATATGACTCAACAATCACTTTTTCCCTGGGGGAGGGGCTGCCAATAAATACTTAAGAGAACTTGCAGCTGCTTTGGTGATAAACCATATTTAGTGTTTAGGCAGTTTAGGGTTAGGCCTTTTGGTGCTGAAATCTGTCTACTTCGGTTCTCAAAAGGCCAAATGATGCCAGTGATTGAACTCAGATCAATACATTAAGGGCAAATGCCCTAATCTCTCTACTATCTTCCTGGTCCACCCTTACCCCTGATAATCTTTTATTTCTGAAATCATTTCCTGCTCCTTTTTCCATTTAGTCATCTCAAACACCATTTTTCTCTGTCTGTGCAGAGGCTGATTCCTCTTGAGGGAAATTTCCTCCTTCAAGCCACCAATGTGGCACATGTTTTTACTTCCTTGCTAATAAATTTGCACCTGAGTCCTCCCCACTCATTCAGTGCTGATCCACCATTCTTTGATCATTTCTCACAACTTAACACAGGCACTAGCAATGATGTAGCAGCATGTAGACAATGGCTTCTCTCTTCCTTTTGACTTTAACTCTAGAACCTGAAAGAATTCCTTTTGCATAAAACTCCATAAACATTTGTTGAAAAAAAAACAAACAAGTGTCATATTTATGCTAATGATCTGAAATGATGTGACCAGATTTTCACTTTTTTCCTTAGCAGTGCTCTTGATCAGTGTTTCTCAGCCTTATACATATGTGGCTCTCTTCTGACATTGTTTACTTCCTGTGACCACTGTCCTGCCAATTGGCCTCCACTGGTCTCCTATTGTAACCCTCATTGATGCAGTTTTCATCCATGCCCCCCTGGAACATCCTGAGATTCGCACCTGGTTGGGGTACAGTGCACTAGAGTTCCATACATAACACACATTCAAAAGTGTATTTTATCTTTTTGAGTCAAACTTATATTTATAGTAACTTGAACTTTCTAGAACCAAATCAAATACTCTGTCAATTAACAACAGTCTTCTGGAGTGAAATTTTGTGAATTTGTTTCTTTTCAAAATTTCAAAACATTTCCAAGATGGTAATTGATCTTGTTTTGATCTGTAGTCATGCCAGGTCTGTAATAAGTAGTACTTATCTTTGCACAAAGATTATATACTTGGTACCATGTAACTGGGTTATCTGATAAATCTTCCAGTGCTTTAGGCAAATAGTCTACTGGTTTCCAAGGAATAACCCTGGGAACATGAGAGGGAAGGGGCCAGAGATCCTGAAAAAATTAGGGCCCAGCTTTCAACAAATGCCTCAAAAGCCAAAAGTAAATAGAAACTTCCTAAAGCAAGGATGTCCTTCATGATCAGGAAGTCTGTGAAAAGGAGACCCAGTCCTGATGGAGCTCAGTTAGAGGTCAGCACAGCAGGATGAATCCCAGGCACAGTAAATTGGAACTTGACAAGCACACATTTCATCCTGAGATAAGCCTGCAAATTGACGAAATGTAATGAAACCCAGAATTAGAAAAAAGAATGAATAGACAAAAATGCCTACTCCCAAGCAGAGAAAATTGCATTCCTCCCAACCCCCTTAGAAACAGTTACTTGGATATTATTTTTTTTTCTAGAAATGACTTTCCTGAAGCTTTGAGCAAAGGTTTTAGCTTGACCTCCCAAAGTTAATCCTAAGTGGTGTGGCATTCAATCTCATTAGAGGCCTGGAAAGAAGTATTTACTTCTAAAGTATGGGGGAAAAAGTCTTGTAAGACACCAAATGGTGACCCCAGGATGTCCTCAAATGAGCACTGAACCTTCCAAAAAGAAAACTACCTACATACATTCACTTCAGAACATATAAAAATTGAATAAATCTTTAAGGAAATGATTAAACTGAATCAAAGCTTAGCATCCTGACTCATGCTTCATTCCTGCATTTTTCACTTTTATCTGAAAACTGAAAATTGCACCAACTACAGATCACTTGATCCATAATCTCTGCTCGACCAACCGGAAAACACATACTCTTCTTTATGCTAAGCTAAAGTGTCCCTGAATCAACTGTTTTCCCCTGTTTCCACTTCCTTACCTGTCTTTTATCACATGACCATTCTACTCCTGAAATCATTCTTCTGAAATCGTTCTGGCTAACATCTTAGGCCACCAAGATGGACTAACCATTCAATGCAGTGGAAGGTGTTCTCAGGATTGACATCTTCACATATTATCTTCACAAACTCTCTCATCTCTGACAGGTAATGTCCTCAATCTTTTCATCTATTTTTCAGCCACCACCCCCCTTCAACTCACTCTTTCCTATTGCCTCTGAGGCTAAAATACATGACTTTTAATGACAATGTTATGAAATCTTTAGAATGTCCTAAGTATTAGAGATGCAAATTAGTAAGTATCAGGATACCTTAATGCAGGGGTCTCAAACTCAATTTACCTGGGGGCCGCAGGAGGCAAAGCGGGGTGAGGCAGGGCCGCATAAGGGATTTTGCTTACTGAATAATCGCAATAAAAATCGCATTAGTAAGAAAAAAAATCGCATCAAACATTTGCATACACGGGTATGCGATTTTTTTCTTACTAATGCGATCTTTATTGCGATTATTTGGTAAGCGAATAATCGCGAATACTGCGATATTTGAAGGCTGGCCACGGGCCACAAAATGTTGTACAGAGGGCCGCAAAGGGCCCGCGGGCCACGAGTTTGAGACCCCTCTGCCTTAGTGGGTCAATCTTCAGGCACATAAATTCTAAACATACTTTTCATTTATTTATCCAAATCCAGGACATGTGCTTAACCCTACTTTTTTCACAAAATACTGCCAGGTACAGATTAGAGTATCTTTGGCATCTTTCTTCAGCCCTCTTACTATTCCCATTTCAGGCCTTTGTTTCTTCCACCTGAATTGGGTAACAGCTCATTATGTGGGTTCACTCAGGAAAGTCTCTTGCCTGGGTCTCTCACCAATTCTTTTAGCCTATAGAATGGTTTCACATGTCATAAGCAGAAAGTGGATATCATGAGCAGTTGTGACACTCATATCTATCTTGTTCTCAAGTCACTTTCCAGAGCTCATACTTGAATAAGGGGAACAATGGGTCTAAAATAAAGAAATCCCTTTAAATACCTACTGCTTTAGAAATTGCATATCTTATATGTTTTTATAAAAGGAGAGGAGTTAATTGTTGAACTTAAATAAAATGAAAATAACTGATCACATGTCCTTCCTAAATTTTCTGAAATAAAATGAAAAGTGATTTTGCTTGTGTCACTCACCCTGAATTTTCACTCCAAGTGAACATGGCTCAGTACTTTTGCTTAACATTCACTTTATAGAGCAGAGGTGGCCCCAGAAGAACACATTCTCCACACTGGGTCTGGGGCAGAAATCCAGCCAGTTTTTTACAGGGGTAGTATAGTGGGGATTTGCACAAGTCAAGAGAGTACCAGTGGGTAATCCCACACTGCTTTGCAATGATGAAAGTTAGTAAGGAAGAAAAGGAGAAGGGAATGAAGCTCTTTGACAATGTTTGGCCTCCTCTTTAATTGTTGCTTCTGTTTCATGATTTATTCAACAAATCCAAGTACTGGCTGGCTACCTCCGGAAGGCAACATCTCAATTTCTGACTCTGAGATGGAGAGTCGTAATTGAGTTCTTCACAGAGAGTGCTGCTCATTTCATTTTGATTTAAGGCAGAAAGCAGAGAATGTTATTGATGTGATTTCTCCCCATCCTCTCTCTTCCTGCTTTCCAGACACAGTGGTCTTTTTGCAAAACCATAAGCTCTCCTTGGACAGTACTTTGGCACAATCTATTCCCTTGGGCTGGACACATCCCTTCTCCTTCCCTTACTCAATCTTTGTACCAGGTTAATCATTCTTCAGGTTCCAGATTTCAGTACAAATTTTTCTCCTTTAGATACAGAATTCTTTCCCTACCCACTCCTTACACCAAGAATTTATTTATATTTTTCTAGGATTTCCTTTTTTTTCTTTTTAATGTCTAAGGACATGCCTCAGCTTGTGACAAGCAACCCTTTAGATAACAACTTTACCTCCACTTTTCCTCAAGAAATGTGAAAATAGAGACCATGACATTTCATTATCTTATTCTATTTTCACTATAACTTTATTTTTTTTAATTTTGTATATTCTTTCTCTTGCTTAACCATTGCTTAAGTGTGCTAATATTATCTGAGTGACTAATAAGTACCAAGCTGATTCCTAGAACTTTCTCATCTTGCTTAACTAGAATTGTAGTCCTATAGAACAGCCACTCTTCATTTATTTCATCTTCCATTGCTCTCAGTTTTTCTATGTTGTATTATACACATTTTTCCAAAGAAGACAGGCAGGTGTCCAACAGGCATATGAAAATTTTGCCTACATCACCTAATCACCAAAGGAACACCAATCAAAACCACAAACAATTTCTCACTGTGGTTAGGTTGGCTATTAACAACATAAAGAAAGGAAATGCAAAGGAAAAAAATATCATGATCAATGGTATAGTGGAATTAAATCCCTTTATCCTATTTGAATTTACAGTGAGGAAAGTAAAATGGTATCACACCCAGGGCAAACAGTATAAAAGTGTCCTACAGTTGTTAAAAATAGAACTATCCTATAACCCAGTAATCCCATTTCTACGTCCCAAAGATTTGAAATCAAGATCTCAATTTTACATCAGTATTTGCAGTAGTCAACACATGGAGATGATCAGGTCATATTGTTTGTATTCACTGTTATTTTGTTGTTGTTACTGTTCCTCAAGTCTTTCATTACTCCTGCATGCACTCAGTAAATAGTTGGTGACTTAATAAAATAAATAAATGAATTCAGATTATCTTAAAATAGTAATTTTTCTTTATTGCAGCTCTTTGCCTCATGCAAATTCCCACTATAGTGGTTAAAAAAATTACAATTCTGCATTAAGTGAGCTTATGTCTCCAACAATAGTTCTGAGAAATTGTTTGGTAAAGCACAAGGACAAACCTTTATTTTTACCCTTAACATTTTTCTCAAAATAAACATGAAAAAGAATTTGAATATTTCAGGTTTTCTCCAGTAGCTTATTTGATTCTTCCAACACATAAACTGGTCATCTGGATACATTTCCTCACAATATTTTGTTTTTGTTTGATTTTTGTTTGTTTGTTTGTTTTGGGGCCACACCTGGTGACGCTCAGAGGTTATTCCTGGCTATGCGCTCAGAAATTGCTCCTGGCTTGGGGGACCATATGATTGCTGGGGGATTGAACTGTGGTTTGTCCTAGGTCAGCGCTTGCAAGGTAAACAATGCCCTACCGCTGTGTCACTGCTCTGGCCCCTCCTCACAGTATTTTTAATCTATATTTCTTTGTTGGTATGTTTTTAAGAATTTGTATTTTGTCTTTTATTCATAGCTTTTGACCCAGACTCTAAGTATTTGACATTCATCTTAAGTTCTTTTTTCTCTTAATTTCCGCAAGGATTTGTAAAAGAAGGAAAGACTGAATACTGCTGTTGTGAAAATAAACTGCCTCATTTACTGTGGAAGTAATATAAAGATTTCTCAAAAAATACACTAGAACTGCCAATTATCCAACAATTCTACTTAAGATTATATCTCCTAAGATGACAGGAATACCAATTTTCAATTATATTTCCATTTTATGTTCTTGGTAATACTCTTTGCAATATGGAAACCACCTAAATACCCCTCAAAGGAGATGCAGACAGAGAAGCTGTGGTCTATTACACAATAGAATACTATTAAGACGCAAAAAATAGCATCTTTCATTTTCAACACAGTAGAAGGAAGTGGAGGATTCTTCTAATCAAAATAAATCAATTTAAGAAATACAGGTGTTCACTTATTTTACTCAAATTTGGACTATAAAGAAAGCAAGGAACAGAAAAATATAGTCAAAACTTACCATTGAGTTCTGACTGCATGAACTAAGGGGCAGGTAGGATAAAGGAATAAGGGCATCCATCAAGTTGTGCTGGAGGGTTTATTGGTACTTTGTGGTGAGTGTGATATTATAATACATGTTTTAAAAAATATAAACCTAGGACCAGAGTGATCGCACAGTGAAAAAAGCATTTGCCTTGCATACAAATGACCCAGATTCAATTCCTAGCATCCCATATAGCCCTCCAAGCCTGCCAGAAGAGATTTCTGAGTGTAGAGCCAGGAGAAACTCCTGAATGATGCTGAGTTTGGCTACAAAATCAATACATATATGTTGTAGCTATATATATACAGCTGTAATTATAAACATATACAGTAATGCAAAGACTGTTGCCTCAATACAAAAAGCCAATAAAATAAATGTGAACTCACAATTCCTAATATTAGTGCATTTCTGAGACCAGATCCCTAGTGCTTAAGTTGATAGTGATTCCAAATCTCCATCGCCTTATTACTTTGTCCTGATGACAAATTAAGAATTTACACACAGTGCTAGAGTAAATGTACAGCTGGCGGAGTGCTTACCTTGCACACAGCTGACCTGGATTCAATTGCCTTGCACCCAACCAAGAGTGATTCCTGATCTGGAGCCAGGAATAACCCCTGAACACCACCAGGTATAATCACAAAACAAAACGAAAACAAAACAACAAAAATTTTACATGCAGTTCTATCATTCTAACATTTATCCTTGAATGATAGGCTCCTTTTATTATAGAGCATTTGAAGAGCTGAGGATAAAAGTTTTAACATCTTATAAAACATCTTTAAAGGGGGCAAAGAATATATTGGGCTTTCATGAAAAACCCACCTTCATTTATTTAAGTAACACATTTTATTAATACTTGGTTATATGCAGTGATCACAAGACAATTCAGATACTAACCTCTACATTTATGAGTGTTTGACTGGAATGACTTGTTCTCTGGGGAAAGCAGAAATTCCCTTAGGCAGATGTCAAAAATTTAAAAGTGGTGGGTGAGTCTGCTTTCTTTATCTCTGTGGGTAATAGAACTTACTCTTTGGTATTTGTTCTTACAAGGCTTTCTTTAGGTCAGAGGTTACTTTGACCAAGAAAAATGAAGGGTTTCATTAGCTACACTGGAATGATGCAAATGGAAATATTACCAAATAGCAACTGCTGGTTTTCGTTTGTCCAGAAATGCCGAATGGGGAAACTTGAACATGGCATAAGGATTCACGATCACAACGAAGAAAAGACCAGAACTAAATCCTGAGAAATTTCATAGTGGTCAGAACGTTTCTCATATCATCTGAAATTTTTTTCTCCTTATATATTTTCTAAAATTGCCATTTATCTCTAAAAGGAATTTTAATGAAGTGCAATACAAAGTTAAAGAATGATACATGAGCATCAAACACACATTAAAGTAATTTGATTTCGGGGCCGGGCGGTGGCGCTAGAGGTAAGGTGCCTGCCTCGCCTGCACTAGCCTTGGATGGACCGCGGTTCGATCCCCCGGTGTCCCATATGGTCCCCCAAGCCAGGAGCGACTTCTGAGCGCATAGCCAGGAGTAACCCCTGAGCGTCACCGAGTGTGGCCCAAAAACCAAAAAAAAAAAAAAAAGTAATTTGATTTTATTATTGAAGAGTCTATATATGATATTACATGGAAAATATTAAGAGTACTTTTTATTCAGAAATCAAAGTTTATGTTTTATTGGGTTATTCTCTAGTAAAAAGCCATTACATAAACATACAATGGTCTTTTCTCAAGAACATTCTTCAACTGCTGTCATTCTCCATACTCTCTTTGGATTGCCATAACTTTTCCCTCAGTGCTTCCAGTCAAATTGGTTCTTAGATGCTTCTTTGGGGCATTGTGTCTACTATTCTTACATTAGAAACATTATTGATTTTGACTTTCAAAGGCTATGTGTCTGGAGTGCTTGATGAAAGTCAGGAAGCCATTCTTCTGGATATTATCTTAAATTTTCAATACCATACATGTGATACCTTCTGTGGTTATGTATTTATAAATATACTTTACAATCAAAGCATAACTTTTGACTGAACTAAAAATTGAGTAGAAAACTTTTTATAGGTCAAAGTGCTTTTAAAGTCTTAGTTACCCAAAAGGGGAAAAAATCCAGAACACAAAAATGATCGCATCTAGTTATAGCCTTGATTTCCATTCTGGCATAATTATTCCTATATCATATAATACCTTGTCAATATCCTGCTCCCCAGTAAGTTTTTAGACACATGAATAATTGTATATGTCTATGTGCATCTATTTTCTTTAGGAAGAATCTAAGTAGGCATCTTTAACCTAGAGGTGACTATGCTTTGGGATTTGCAGAACTGATTAGTAGGCACCAGATAGGACATAACAATTTTGAATAAATGTTTATTAATGAACCCATAGGAAATGTACTCTTTTTAAAATTAATTCTTTTAAGAACTATAGGAACAGAACTGGCTCTGTGGAAATCTTTGGTAGCTCTAACCCTATTGATGAGGGGAGCTTTTTGTTACTCATGGGTATTTCTGGGATGCTTCCTCAGGTCAAGGTCCTTTAATTAAGACTCATATATGAACAGACTCCTATTTCTCACTTCAGGCTAGCTTTTATATATTTTTCAGTCACCCCAGAGCATCTTTTATTTATTTATTTATTTATTTGCTTTTTGGGTCACACCTGGTGACGCTCAGGAGTTACTCCTGAGCTCAGAAATTGCTCCTGGCTTGGGGGACCATATTGGATGCTGGAGGATCGAACTGAGGTCTGTCCTAGTTTAGTGTGTGCAAGGCAAATGCACTACCTCTTGTGCTACCGCTCCGGACCCACCTCAGAATATCTTTAACCCATGTAGTGTCACTGTGAAGCTGCAGAAAGACAGGAGAATTTACTGGAGAATTGGTTGTAATAGTCAGACTATAAAATGGACAAATATTCTGTGAAGCCTTCAGAAACCACTGAAAGGACAAATATGTGTTACCCATTTTAGTGGCTATAATCTTTTATATTGTTATCCAAGATTCCCAAAACTTTTTTCTATATAAGCAAGATTACTAATTATATAAAGGAAGACAGCACTTTGACTAAAAATTGCAATGTAAATTTTAAAATAAAATATATCCTGTTTTATGCCAGAAAAACCATTTTCAACTACTACATTAGACACTAAATAAAATTAAAAAAGGAAACAAAAAATTTTCCTTAAAATACTTTAGTGTATTAGTGTATTATAAGTGTCTTCGGTATCTAAAATTTTTGGAAGTCACAGATACAGATTTAAATTTGACTTATTTAGTTTGTTGTGACTTACAATAACCTAGATCACCTTTACTCCAAGATGCTGTATCATAGCAAACTAATTGTGAATTGGAGGGGCAGCTAATACAAATAGACACGCTGATGACTGGTTCCTGACAGAGTTTCTATATGTGCCTCAGGTCATTCTTGTCCCATGAATAACGTCCTCTCCAACAGTCCAGGAAATACATACAATTTCTCCAAAGAATATTTGAGCACAAACATATTTGTTCCACCTTAGAAATTCTAGAGGAACTGACAATGATTGGCAATATTTTATATCATGAATGTTCGGGATAAAGGCATAAAGGGGAAAGTTGAGATCAGAAATCTGCACTATAGAAAAGCAAGGGGATCCCACTATCAAATAAGCCAGGTTGATTTTGCTAATTAGAATCAACCCAGTTTGATGTAGAACCAATGTGCTCATCCTTAGAGAGGGACAGAATTTGTGAGTTGTACTAACTCTTCTTGACCTGAAGAAGTGGCTAGATTGCTACAGCTCTTGAAGTACCTTTACGTCAAGCATAATGTTTTGTGTTGTATTTTGTTTTGTATTTGTGAAGTAGAATTAATTAGTTCTTATCAGAATATGCTGTGTTGGAGTCAAAAAACTCTTATTTGTAATTTTGTCATGGTCATTGGCAGTCTTTTGGCAAAATTTTGATGAGTCAGTCAAGTCTGCCTAACAGAGAAACTTCTGTAATTCTGGGGCAACTGCTGTAATTATTTGGCCAAATTGAATCTCTTCTGTGCTTTTCTCCCATTGGTGTGTCCATAAGTCTCCAATGGCTAAGGTCATATACAACTTCCACGTGTTTTGCAAACGGCCAGTAAGGGCTAGAGCAATAGTACAGTGGGTAAGGCACTTGCTGATTACAGCTAACTTGGGTTTGATCTTAGGCATTCAAACACTGCCAGGTCCTCCAAGCACTGCCAGGAGTTATACCTGGGTGCCACCAGGTGTGACCTAAAAACCAAATAAATAGGAGCCAACACCACGCCAGATGGTCACCATGAAGTTCAACCAGTTCATCATCTCGGATCAAGAAAAAAACGCAAATGTTACTTCAATGCACTCTCACAAATGCTCCGAAAGATCATCCAAATAGCTGCAGCAAAAATACAAGGTTCATTCCATGCCCATCCAAAGGACGCTGAGATTCAGGTGGCTTGAGATCACTACGAAGGTCAGCAAATTGGAAAGGTAGTTCAGGTGTACCAGAAAAATATGTCATCTATATAGATCAGGTGTAGTGGAAGAAGGCCAATGGCATTACAAGAATGTGGGCATTTACTCAGGCAAGGTGGTCATCATCAGAATAAAACAGGACATGGATCAAAAAAAAAAGAAAAGAAAAGAAAAGAAAAGAAAAGAAAAGAAAAGAAAATTCTTGAGTGAAAAGCCAAATCTCAACAAGTTGGAAAAGAAAAAGGCAAATATAAGGAAGAACTGATTGAGAAAATGCAAGAATGAAGGTGACAATTGTGCGGCCATCTTGTAACTAGATCTTCAGTAGCATCCTGTGATTTTGAACTTCTTTGTGATGATTCCAAAATAATTCTACTTCTTTTTGTTCCTGGCATATGGCTCTGTAAAATTATCTTCTATGCTTTTCATGAATTTGATGAATAAAAATGGGGACATGTTTCCTAATTAAAAATAAATGAATGAATGAATGAATGAATATATAGATGAGCAAATAAGTAAATAAAATAAAAGGCAAGTAAATGACTCCATCAATTTTGTGAGTGAATTTGATTATAGAAAATCATATATGTATATACATATATTAACATATCTACTCTTCTCTATCACCACATATTTAAATTAATCTTTTTTTCTAGTCTTAAAGTAGTAATTCATTTCCTGAGAAATAATTCTTTAGAATAAATTTTATCTTGCCTTTCCCTGCTAATCAACAGCAAACCAAATTTAATTGAATCTTTATAACCTTTTTTTTTTCAGTTCTACAATGTGGATAGAATGGTTCTATATAGTATTTGCACTGGGCAATGATTACAAAATGAGAAACATGTTCATGCTTTGCTTGAAAGAGTAGTCTACAATGTTCCGTTAATAGTCTACTAGACTCTTCAAACAAAACCATGTAACTTGAACTAGCTAGTCCTGCCTCCCAGTTAGAGGGGCAAATAAGAGAGGCACCAGGACCAAACAGGTGCAAGACTACTAAATAGTAGGCTAGGTACAGAGGGGACCACATATTCTAGCAGCCCTGGGGGTGAGGGAAGAGGATATGAGAGGTAGGACAAAAACGGAGGTGTAGGGAGGACAAATTGGTGATGGGAATCCCCCTGATTTTATGTAAATATGTACCTAAAATATTATTGTCAACGATATGTAAGCCACTATGATCAAAATAAAAATTACATTAAAAATAGTCTACTAGAAAAAGCAAATGACTAATTCTGAGATATGTGTTTCCTCAAAAATAATCCTAAGAGATATCAGAATTCAGGTGTGTAGAGTGTTAATCTAATTTTAAATGAAAACAGTCCAAGATAATAATGGATACAAATTGAGAAAATTGTACCAGAAAGAATTATGGCAAATTGAGTATGATACAATTGTGAGATATGAATACATGACTGAAAAATAGAACCTAAAGGAGTGAAATTCAAACAGGAGGCCGTGAAACTTCAAGATTCCTCATCAGGAATATTTGCAGGATGAAGAAAGGGGAAGAAATCAAGTTTAAAAGGATATTGAGTTGCAGAATTTCTAGGCATAGGTCTTTTCTTTCCACTTTTTGTGAATATTTGTTACCACTCAGTACAGTATTAAAAATAAAAATAGTCCTCTGGGACTGGAGAGCGAGATAGTACAGCAGTTGCACATGGTTCACCCAAGTTCAATCTTGGCATCTCATATGGTCCCTCCTTGTACTATCAATATTAATTTCTGACCACAGAGCCAGAAGTAAACTCATAGCAATGCTGGGTATAGCCCAAAATGAAAAACAAAACAAAACAAAAATAGCCTGTTCTTATAAATACCACTGCCTCAGGGTCAGAAATATAGTACAGAGATAGGGCACTTCCATTCAGCATAGTCAAACTGGGTATGACCCCTGACACCCTAGATGGTCTCCTGAGTCCTGCAAAGAGTGATCCCCAAGTGTAGTGCCCTGAGCCTCACTGGGTGGGACCCCAACCAAAAAGCCAAAACATAAAACAAAATCACTGTCTTTCTATGTGGATGCTAAAGTGACTTCACTTCTAACATTTTTTATCTTGGATAGGTGGTTCAACATTTTGGAAAAAATGTTTCTTATTTGATAAAATGGTGATAATACTTATTCTTTCATCTTATATTTGGGAGATTCAATAGATAAATATTTGCAAAACGAGGGGCTTGGAATTCAGTATAGTAAACTGCAATTTAAGAAAATTTTCCTAAAGATAACTTGAATATATTTCTGTTAAAAAAATCATGATCATTTCTTTTTTGAGAAAAAAATAATTCAGTAGTGCTAATACTGTATTAAAGGTAATAAAACTGTGAGGTTTTCAATCCAAAGTGATTTATGGAGCAGCTTGGCAAAAGACCTAAATTTTTAGAAGTAGACAAAATTCCACTTCAAATAAACTTGATAAAATTTTAAGTGGCTTAGTGTCCTTAGCTAACATAAGCATTAAAAGGTAGTCTTCCTAACTTCTAATCCTTTAAGAGTTCAATATCTAAGTTCCTGATTTTGGGGAGGATGCTCTTGAGTTATGCTGAGGGGCCAGTGCTATTCAGTTGGGTGCCATAGAGCTTTGGGAAGAAGGGATCATGCAGTGCAGGGATTGTTTCTATTTGCCAGATAGTCTTTTTTACTTTCTCTCTGGTCCTAAGTATCTAATTGTTTTTATATGCATATAACACAGGAGGGAGGAGAAAGAATCTTGATATATTTATATTAGTTTGAATATTAGATTCAGAAGAAGAAGAAAATATTTTTAAAAATTTAAGTAAACTGTGATCAAATGTCCCGAGATGTCTAAAGCACTGGCAGCCATTTATTATAAATTCTTATATAAAATACCCTTCAGTTTTAGACAAATAAATTCAGTAGTATTTTTTCTTACCATATTTCAGACATCCAAAAGACTAGTCCTCATTCAAATGACAACACTAAACTCAAATGTAATTTGGTCATTAAGCTACAGTGGATGAATCTCATTTATTCACATAAGTCTATTATAAACCATAAAATTGTTATAAACCAAATAGCTCATTATAAACCTGCTAGTGTTGGAAAATATGGTATAGATCTAATTCTTCTTTTCTCTGATTTTTCAAATAAATTTGAAAACTCAGTGGCAAGAGTCTTACTTAAATAACCATAGTGTAAGCTACCTGTGTTTCTGTTCTAAAGAACTTTATTTCCTCATCTTCAGTGCAAAATGTTCAAGAATACTGGATAACAAAGCTGTGAGTTATCTGTCACTGCTTCAAATACCGAAGGCTAGAATCAATTTTATAGGTACAAACTTCCATATGCAACAATCTTAGTTTTAAATAATACCAAGTTCAGATAACACAACAAACTGTCAAAACTCCTTTTCTCATAAAACACTTGCTACTTTTTTCTCCCAGTGAACATGCTAGCAGAGTGATCCATGTTGTCAATTCATCAGTTTGGTTGGAAAGAGGAACTCACAATTTCTTTGTGTACTGAAATGTGATTCTTTTGAGATCATTAATACAGGGTCCTACCAATCAAATTACTTTGGGAGATGGATTAGAAAATCCCATTACCTTCATTCACTCTCGTGTTCATGCAAATGAAAGTTCTGAATGTCACTGAAGTGGTGAGAAGGAGGCCCACAGCAGGCACTAATAGGGAAAACATTTCCCTCTGACATTCTGAACTGGGAGGTGGTTGTTTACAGATGAAAACGAAGGAGAGAATATTCAGAAACAAGACTGGGACTTTTTAAGCTCAGCTGTGGGAAGATCATTTTTCTCTGGAACAGATGCCTTGAAAACCTTTTGAATCCCTAGGTCAGCACAGGCCTTGATCCCCAGAGGCTTAAAATAAAATTGTCAACGTCCAAGTTAGAATAATGACCAGGAAAAGCAAAGCCATAAGGTGGCACTGATGTAGTTAGGGGCATCATCAGCTTCATACAAGTAAGGAGTCAGAGGAAAATATTTTTGCTAAAATTATGTAGTTTCTCCATTTCAGGCTTATGACTTGCTTGTTGGGGCCTCCCTTAAAAATCAAATAGAAAACCTGCAATCTCATTCCAAGAATCCACATGGGGAGCTAACAAGAACTAAATAAACAATGCTCTGTTTGCTCAAATATTTAGCAAATAGCTCAGGGATTACTTGCATACAATGTTGTTGAGATTTTAGCCAATTCTCAAAGATGGTTTTATGCTCTACTAATAAAACAATTCATGTATGTATAATGGCACGTTGTAATTATTTCCACATGGTTAGTACTTAGACAAAACCTGAGGAAAGAAAGTCAGCACTTGATGAAATTTTATCAGAAATCAACTTTTATGACAGCACATTCAAAACCCCCATACAAAAATAGGATAAAAGCAAGAGTAGAAGTCATCTGAACACACTCAACATATTTTTATTCTACTTTTTTCTTCATATTATTTTTTTTACTGGTGTGGCCTAGATAGGTAGTCAAGTTACACGAAATAACAGATGAAAGTTGGATAGAAATTGTATTATTTAGGGGTGGGTTTGTCTACTTTAGCCATAAATACTCAGAAAACATTGTCTCTGATGCAAACATTTGTAGTGGGAGAGACCTCAAAGAGAATTCTTTTGGTTAAACATCTGGATGGTGGGAACATATCCAAGCAATTATGATTTGTGGCTCTAATCTCAGTCAAAGCCTTGTTCTGGGATTATTCATTCTTGCTTGGTCATTAGCATACATAGTTGAATTTCTACATGTGGTAATAGCTAAATAGAAGAGAATAAAAATATTTTCAATTTTTCAGAAGTATTTCATTGTCAAAGAAATCAAAGATTATCATAAAGAGAGTCCATTTTATACCTTAAAATATAAATCATATCTGACTTCAATTTGAAGCCAAATAATTATGGGATTGTTTTTGAGTGATTTTATGTTTGATAATGGTGACCCAAGATCCATCCACTGAATGAAATTTAGTGCTTATTAAAATTAAAAACTGTAATTTGAATGCATTTCTATTTGTGACTTTATTCAGCTCAGGGATTAAAATAATTCTTTTGATAAATTATTCACTAAATATTTGTTGAATGCCTAAATGGGATAAGCCTGTTCTAGGTACGAGAGATAGCGAAGTAAGCATAACAAAGCCCTTCATTCACAGATATTTTATTTTGGAGAGAAGAGTCAATAAATAAACACATAATTACTCTAATCTGTTACCAGGTAGTATAAACCAATGAGAAAAATAAAACAGGACATACGGAAAATATTGAAAGTGTGAAAATAACTAATATGTAGGATTATGGAAGGCTTAAAAAAAATCCCTTAAATGTAGGGGAAGTCTTGAAGCAAGGGAGGAAAAGAGTCATAAGCTCTGGAATCTCGAAGATTCAGAAGACAGACCAGTTACAGAGGCTCAAGTGCAGGAGTCAAATTCCCTTATTCAAGAAATATCAACATCAATATTGACTGAGTGAAATTAGCCAGTTGGAGAGAAAAAAAATCAATTTAGAACATAAATAGAATCCAAATTCAGAAAACCTGATTATCTCAGGCTAGCATTTGGATTTCATTCTAAATATGATGGAAATCACCAAAAAAAAATTTGAAGAACAATGGCATGGTAAAGTATTTTATAAGACTTGGTGGAAGATATACTTTAACTGAAGAGAAACACTGGCATGAGGAAGTCATGACTCCATACTGACTTGACGTAATGGGCCTATGTGCAATAGTAAAAGCAATGGGGGGAGAATTGCTTAAGTTTAGGTATGTTTCAAAGCTAAATATGACAGGATATTTTTTGATGGATTAGGTAGGTGTAAGAAAAAAAATGTAAGGATGATGCCAAGAGACTGGATCTGTGCCCTTAAGAAATAGTGGAAGACAATTAGTCATTTTTCCTTCAAGTTTTAATTAAAAGCACAAATAGGCTAGCCACTGTTTTTTTTGTTTGTTTTTGATTTTTTGTTTTTTTTTGGGGGGGGCATATCCAGTGATGCTCAGGGTTTACTCTTGTCTCTGTGCTCAGAAATTACTCCTGGCAGACTCAGGGAACCATATAGAATACAGCGATAAAACCTCCATCAGCCATGTACAAGGCAAAAGCCCTTCCCACTGTGCTATCATTTGGCCCCCAGGCTAGTCACTGTTTTAGGTGACTTGAAATATGTCCTTGAGCAAAATAACCTAGATCCCCAGAAGAGAAGGATAATAATACTGAAAACAAATACACTTTGAAGTGTAGTAGAAGGTGAAAGATACAATGGAACACAAAGGCAATGGCAGGAAGGGTACGTTTTCCTTCTTAACTGGGAGTTGGTACAGATCTAGCTGAGCACAGGACAGTCCATGAATGTGGAAAGGAAAACGGTGAATGAGGAAGCAAAAGGTGACTTGGAGAGTCTACTGGGGCAGGGGGCTCGAGGAACAAGGTGGGATTTGTCTTTTATTTTGAATAAAATGTAGAAACATTCAGTGTTTTTTAAACAGAAAATGATATGATCTGTTTTTACTTAAAAGTCTCACTACTTCTATTTCCTTTAGAACAGGGGGAAAAGAAGGAGACTGTCAGATTTTTTATCTAATGAGAGCACTGATAGCTTGGACTACAAAGTAGGTTGGATGAGAGAGAAGGCAGTGATGGGAAAAAACAAGAGGCCAGATTCTGACTACTTCAAAGGTACAGTCCTCTTGATTTCTGGAGAGATTGTGGGACAGTGCTTTAGAGTCTGAGAAGAGAGATGGATGGGTTTGTCTTTACCTGAGAGGGTGAAAATTCTGAAGTGGTGGTAGGGAGATCAGTTTAATTTTGGACCATTTGGGGTTTGAGTTGTTAGATATCAAGTTAACAAAAGGAGTTTGTAGTTGGATAGTCAAATTTGCAACTCAAGAGTAAATTTTAAACCGGAGCTATATACACTTAGTACCTCACTAAATGCACATACCCTCAGTCCAGCTCTGCTTAAGTCCCTGGTTCCACAGGGACACATAATAGCACTACATCGTTGGGTCCATGTTTTGGGCTCTCTGGCTCTGTTGGTCAGTTACTTTACAGAGTGATTTCCTGAGCCTTGGAGCATTTCCTGAGAGCACCTTTATGAATTAAAAATTTGGTGGGCTTTACTTGCCTTTTCCCCTGTTTGTTGTAGTTTCTATATCAACCTAGATTCTAAAACAGGCATGGCTTTTACCACTGAAATACAGTTCCAACCTTTTGATATGCATTTGTAGATGACAATACAAGCACAATGTTTAGAACCAGGAGCAATTGATGAGTTAAATTAGTGTGAATGGAGAGAGGAAAGAGGTCAAATCTGAACTTTGAATAATTCATCTAGAAAGTGGTCAATGAGGAGGAACTAGTTAAGGAATTACTGAACCAACGGCTATGCCTTCAGGTCAGGAGCCTATTAGAAAAAGGGATCATGAAGGTTACTGAGAGATTGAAACAAAGACTGAGAATAGATGCCTGGAAGCCCCCAAAGGCTCAGATACAATGACCAACAAAAGTCATTAATGACTTTTGGAATTGTAGTGGGAAAGAAATATTGATAAAAAATGAGGATACTGTGGAGAGGATAAGTTATTCACCAAAATGAATAATACTAGAGGAGAAGCAGGAGCTGAGAATGAAGAGATAGACCCAAATGAGTGGATCTTCTGTTACATACTTTCTGGTTGGCCCATGCAGCCAACTTCTGACTAAACCTAAAAGTACATAAAATCATTTATTTTCTTAGTGATTATCACTTAATTACTTCATTAAAATATTTGTTATTACATCAATTTTTTACTTCTCTGCTAATGCCTTTGAAGATTCATCTTGCCAAAAGAAATATGAATTCCTTCAGAACTCTTATTACTCATAAACAAAGGATTTGTCTTTCTATTGAATTATTTGTGTTAGTAAGTACATCCTCTGAATCTCCTCTGATAACAAGTTAATATTTATTGTAGGGCAAGCACAAAAACCGCAGTACTTGGTAATGAGTTAACTATACCGAATAATTAAACTTCATACTTAGTTTCTCGAAAAAGAGAAAAATACTGTAATTACACTTGTAATTTGTAAATAGCAATACATTGCTTAGTGGTGTCCCTTGAACTGTGGTGTGCTGTTTAGCTCTTACTTTTTTGTTTCCTCTAAACATTTCTTTGTCTCCTCTAAACATTTTAATCATTGAAGACAAATTGATACTTTGTGAAAAAATCTCTTTCATCCTAATTCAAATCTTTTACTTAGTGCAAATGGTGGTTTTTAATTTATAGATAGATAGATAGATAGATAGATAGATAGATAGGTAGGTAGGTAGGTAGATAGATAGATAGATAGATAGATAGATAGATAGATAGATAGATAGATAGATAGATAGATAGATAGGTAGGTAGGTAGGTAGGTAGATAGGTTTTTGAAATACTTGAACGTCTTGAAACTTGCAATTACAGTTGCTGGTATATTGATGATGGCTGGTGTATATTTAAATTCTCAACTTTTTCAACTTTATTTTAATTTCTTTAAAAATGCTTATTTTCTGGTGGATTGTTTTTTCTTTCCAAATTATTCATTGATGCAGTTCCACCAAATGCATGCAATTTTATTTGGCGGTCTTGTGAATTCACATAGAATTTAAAACATGAAAACTAACCATTTCCTTTTATCTCAAATCTAATCTTTTCTGTAAAAATGTGCTGGCTCTCTAGGAATTTTTCCATTTGAAATATCTTTAGAAACAAACAAAAAGGAGACAGAGTAAATATTGTGCACTCTAGGAAATTAGGTAGCTTAGTTACCAAATTAAGTAGGTGCTTCTTGAAGGAAACATCTGAAGATACATTTTCAGCAAAGAGCTCCTGGTGAAGAATATCACAGATCATTCTTTCTAGAAAAGCTCTTTGGCATTGCAAGGTTGCTTTCTCTTCCAGCTTAGAAGTTGCTACATACAACTTAAGTTCTTGCACAGCAACTAACTATCATTTTGGTTCTTAAGGATCACATGAAGAATTGGGACACAAATCAGGACCATATTAAACCAACTCATGAGGTAGAAACTCTTGGTCATAAATTCTTGCTAGGGGAATAAAATAATAAAGTACTCCATGGACCTGTTATTTAGAGTCTGTCATATACATAGCACACCTAAGCTCTGCCATCTGTCTTTAGATTTATGTTCCTCACTCCTTCATTCTCTATTCTGAAATTTAGAACTCAGCCTTGTGCTAAGAAGTTTTATGATGTACACAGTGAGATATTTTAGTGTATGTCTCATTGTAACCACTTACTCATTTTTTTTAGAAAAATTGACCAAGCCCAGAATAAGAATGATATATTCGGAAGCATGATGAAATCGGCACTCTTATATCAATATATGTCTTATGATCGTTTTATATCATTGTACATCAACTGTGTGCCAAGTACTGAACACTTCACTGAAAATTAAAGGAAGACATGACCTTTCCTTAATGGATTTAGAGGCCAGTGTGTGTTACTCTACCCATATTCTTTGTGTAAGCTTACCTACAAGAAAGACCCTCCCATTTCTGGAAGGGGTCTTGGGGAGGTTACAAAAGGTTTGACCTCAAGGGATAAAGGGGGATTTGCATGGATGGAGATTGGAGGAGAGATGGCTGAAAGAAGCTAGACGCAGGGCAAGCTGACAAGACCATGCTGAAATAGGTCTAAGATTACAGGCCACACATGTTGGCTAGGGCATAAATAAAGCTGATATTTCTTGGAACCTGTTTGTGGATAATTTCCTTGACTCTATCTGAACCTGCTGACTCACTGCCTGGAGGGAGTTGGAGCCATGTGGTCCTGGGCCGGAGGAGAAAGGCCTCCATCACTATTTACCTCCATCCAAGCCCATCCTAAGGGCCTTCTTTATTATTTAATTCTACAAGTGTGAACATCTTAGTTTTTAAATGAAAAAGATAAGTAAATGCATGTATCATTGGTAAAGTTTTTACTTGTTGGTTTCCTCACCCCATTTTTTCATAAGTTTCTCATTTGTAACATGCATAGCTTGAAATAGCATTGGTAATTTTAAGAAATGTATGCCAAATTGTATCAAAAATTACATTTTCCCAAATTTTGTAACCATTATTCTGTGAGTCAAATTAAGAGCATAAAAAGTTAGGAACTATGCTCCATGAATAAAATGTTTGTATAGATCTGGTCAGCTCCATTGACTCAATCTATTCTTGAAAGAGATGTAAACCAAACCATGAAAAATCATTGGTATATCAGGCATGAAGCTGAAAGCTGGAAATTTTCTGGGAGAGGTAGGCCAAATACTTGCCCTGGCGTGTCCATGCCAGATGCATCCATCATCCACATTCACTACTTTGTCAAAGGCACAACTTGTTCTTTGCAGCCACAATTCTGTGCAAAACTCCAGGTATGCCGATATTTGGTTATGCTGACATAACCAGGACGTTTTTGGAGTGAGTGCCTCCCCCTGCCATTTCCTACATTCTGAAAAACCTGATAGCCAAAACCACGCCCTGCGAAAAGCTACAATAAGAGCACTAGTGGTTAGAATTCCTGTCTGCATAGCTGCAACAACCCCAATATTTTTAATACTGTTATACCTGTAGGAACATACCAATTTAGACACCAATGTGTATCTGAAGTAGCCTGAAGTTCAGGAACAAAAGAAGTCACTGAATAACCAACAAGAGCTTATCAAACCTGGCAATGACTTAATGACTTCATTGTGAGATACAATAATTTCCACTAATTTTCTTGTTTCTTTCATTTTCTTTTCTCATCTTTTCTTTCTTTTTGCTTTTTTTTTTTTTTGGGTCACATCCGGCAGCACTCAGGGGTTACTCCTGGCTCTCTGTTCAGAAATCACCCCAAGCAGACTCAGGGGACCATTAGCGATGCCAGGATTCAAACCACCATCCTTCTGCATGCAAGACAAACGCCTTACTGCTGTGCTCTCTCTCCAGCCCCATCTCATCTTTTCTTTCTTTTTGATGATTTTCCCCCACTTATCTGGAAACAAATGTATTGTGACCAACTATGTCAACTATCTGAGTCATGATTTTTAAATAAATTAGCAAGTTATATTTTTTAAAAGTTGGGAAAAGTCGAGCCCGGAGAGATAGCACATCAGCATTTGCCTTGCAAGCAGCCGATCCAGGACCAAAGGTGGTTGGTTCGAATCCCAGAAGGCGGGACTCCAGAACATAAAAACTGGCAGGCTTTTGCAGAAGCCGGGTCCCCTATTTGGGACATCAGGTGGGGAAAATCCACGAATCTACGCCTGCCCAGTGGGGCCCAACTGTGAAAACCTGTGAGTGCTACCTGTAAATGTCTGTCTACTGTCCTCTTGCGTGAAACTCTTGGGAGTGGGGCAAAAGAAGCTTCAGAAAACTTGCTCTCCCAGAGGCCATTTTCAGGCGGGACTCCAGAACATAAAAACCGTCAGGCTTTTGCAGAAGCCAGGTCCCCTGTTTGGGACATCAGGCGGGGAAAATCCACGAATCTACGCCTGCCCAGTGGGGCCCAACTGTGAAAACCTGTGAGTGCTACCTGTAAATGTCTGTCTACTGTCGAATCCCGGTGTCCCATATGGTCCCCCGTGTCTGCCAGGAGCTATTTCTGAGCAGACAGCCAGGAGTAACCCCTGAACAATGCCAGGTGTGGCCCAAAAACAAAAAACAAAAACAAAAAAACAAAAAAAAAGTTGGGAAAAGTAACTAAATATTTAGCCTCATTGTAGACTATGCTTAATATTTGGATAATGGAAATAAAGTACATAAATAATATTAAAACCATTGCTTTAAAAAAAAAAGCACAGAAATGCCAGAGAATAAAAGTTTCAAGGTATGGGTAGGATGTTCTGAATGATTTTGATGGTGTCCAAGCTTAGCTTAAATACTTTCTGCCTTGATATTGGAAAGAGGCTTCCTAGGAGTGCCAAAGATCTAATTTGAGGTCATGAGTGCAAACTTGTCAACAGCATATTAATTTCGATAGCCTGAACATCACTGACAGAGTTACTTTGTTCATTGTTGGAGTAACCAGTTTTCATTCTATTCAGGATAATTTTTCTTTGCTGGTGTTTATCATTTATGGACTGGAAGTACCTTTGGATTGGTCCCTTACCTTTACATGTTTTCCACCAAGGTGAAGGTCTTTCTCTTTCAATAAAGACCTTAGGTATCAGGGAGATGTTGCATGAGGTTTCTTTCCTTTTTCACAACTAGTGTATCTGCCTGTTGATATCTTTCACTACTGAGCAGAAAGCGTGTGGTGGAATTTTCCTGAACCTGCTTTATCGTTTTCAATCTTATGTGTATTATTTCCTGTGTCAGTGTTTGCTTCCAGACTTGCGCTTTTCAATCCCACAGGGTTGGAGCATGAGACTTCCATTTCACCTGACCCCTGAAACTGGGCATCATCTACAACTAGTGAGATGTTCTCTGGGATGATTTGATGGTTACTCAAGTAGATAATTTCACCTTTTGATAAGGAAAGAGGCTCTCTTGGGCTCCCATAGCAGATGACTTTACCATGTGCAGTTTTGGAACTGGTCAAAGAGATTGCATTGTATGCTTGGGAGAAGTTTGACATGAGTGCAGAATTTAAGGGTATTTTAAAAAAATCTTTCAGGTTGCTTTTGAGCCAGAATTTCTGGGAGAACTAATAGATGCTATCCAGAGGCATGTTAAAAGCAAGAAAATACAATAGCACTTGACCAAAACATTAGCTTTTAAATATACCAATGAAGGGGCTGGATAGATATCATGGAGGTAAGGTGTTTGCCTTTCATGCAGAGGACAGTGGTTCAAATCTCGGCATCCCATATGGTCCCCTGTGCCTGCCAGGGGCGATTTCTGAGCATAGAGCCAGGAGTAACCCCTGAGTGCTGCTGGGTGTGACCCCGCAAAAAATGCCAATAAAAATTGTGAAACTATTTTACATCCCATTAGAGAGAGAAGATGTGATGGGATTTCTACATGCTTGTAGAAATATCAGGTCATTCAGTTTCAGAGGTCCTATAAGTTCTAAGGAGATGGCATTAGTGACCTACTCAGTAAAGAGGCAAACTCCAGGGAACCTGCTGGATCAAATTATCCTTTTAGAAGATATTGGAGGGCTCCATTTAAGGAGTCTACCTAGACTCTGTTCAGGGTGTGGCAAAGGATTCTATTGGGCTAGAGATTGTTTTTCATCTTATTATCATGTCTTGAGTAACTGGGAAGAGCTCCAAACTCAGATCCATGAGTTCAGCTCAGATGCTCTAACTGGAAAACTAGGACATTTACACAGAGACTGCAGAATTCCTCCTGGACCTGTCCCCTCAAGGCCAAAACATAATCATCCAATTTCAGGAAACTGGGTCAGAGGCCGATCCTAGGCCCCACAAAAATCAGGGAAATTACTTGTCAACAATTCAGCTTCCCACCAGGGTCAAGAGAACTCCAAGTCATAAACTCATTAAAACCTGCTACTTCCAAGAAACTGCATTGGATATACCCTGCCCTTAAAAAATGAAATAAGACTAGTCCAGTGCTCTTCCAAGTTAATATCTGGATAAATTTTTTATTTCTTCAGGAACTGTGGGCTTGATATTGGGGAGAAGAGGTCTGACTACTAAGAGTATTTCTGTTTATCTGGAAATTATAAATTCTGATCAAGTTGAAGAAATGATAGCTCTTATTTCTGTGCCCACAGTTTGTACTTTTAATGAAGGTGAAAATATAGTCAAATTTTATTATTTCTTTATGTTATTCTTGACCAATCAGAACACCTCAGGGTAGGTTGTTTCAGAAGTACAAATCTCAATGCTTTTAATAGTCTTTACTGCAAAGCTTAAAGAAGAATACCAACATTAATCTTTGAATTCATGGCAGAAAATTTTAAAGCATGTTTGAATCAAGTGCTGAAGTATCTTTGATAGCTTCAAAACATTAGTTCTGTAATTGGGTCTTGCAAGATATACAACATGGCTTGGAGGGAATAAGATATGTTTTGAATTCGGCATCTATATGACAGAGCTTTAAACTTGTATAATGTATCAGGCCAGAGAACAAACACACTGCCTTTTTTTGGCCACACATGGCTCCAATTTGCTTGAAACTCTGGGCTGTGAATTACACAGTGTGGTGTAGAATACCACATCTCTAGTCCTACCCCTTCCCAAATCACCACCTCAGAAGCTTCTCTCCCAATCCCCCTTCAGCCCACCAGCTCAGAGGTTTTGCCTTATTAATTGGGACCTTTGGCACCAAGCACCCATCCCAATTGAATGAAAATCAAATGTTCCAATCTGAATTACCCAGTGGCACATGAACAACACAAAATTTGGGGCGCTGTAAACTTGGTTGATAAACAACTAAAATTGGGGCACATTGAAACATCATTTTCTGACTGGAATCCCCCTGATTTTGTAATTCAAAAGAAGTCAGGTAGCTAGAGACTTTTATCTGACATATAAGTTGTCAATGTGAATACTGTTTTTATTGGGAAATTACAGAACAGCCTCCCTTCACCAGTAGGAATCCCAAAAATCTGGCCTTTGATAGTAATTAACTTAAAAGAATGTTTTTATAACATTTCCATTCACCCAAAGGACAGAAAGCATTTTACCTTTCTAGTTCCTTCCCTCAAAAATAGAGCTCCCATGCAGCTGTTTCAATGAATTGTTTTACCTCAGGACATGGTGAATTCACTCAAATATGTCAAGATTTCTTGATGTAGTCTATGTCCAGCTCAGAAAATGTTCCTCCATGCATGTTTATTACATTATTAAGAATGATATCTTGCTTGCTTGCTCTATAGACAGAGAATTACAATGTCTGTAGGAACATGTCATCACTTTCCTGCAGGCTGCTAGTTTAAAATTAGCCACGAAAATTCAAACTTTGCTCCCAATTTAATATTTTGTTTTTATTTTAGAGCATATAGCAGTAAGCCCCCAGAATATCTCTATTAACCATAAAAATTCTAAGAAATCTTAATGATTTTCAAAAACTCTTAGGTGACATAAACTGGATCCATCCCCCCTTTGGGATTGTAAACTTACATTGGAAGAAAATCCATACTTAAATAGTCCAGGTTTTTAACTCAAAAAGCCCAAATGGAAAATGATTGCTTCATAAAATGGTTCAAAAAGTCCATATTTCCAGGTCCATGCCCCAAGATAAACTGTGGCTATTAATTTTTGTGAGTCCTCTATCTCCAACAGAAGCTACTGCTTAGTTGGAAGGGCCACTAGAATGGGTTTATTTACACAAAAAACAACCTTCAACATTTGTTCCCTAGTTAGAATTGATTCTTACTCTTATCGTAGGGAAAAAGAATATGGGAGGAATTACTTTCCCCACCTTTAAACTTTACTACAAAGCAATAGTTATCAAAACAGCATGGCATTGGAATAAAGGACCTCAGATAAGTGGAAAAGGCTTGAATACTCTGAGAATGTTCCACAGACATACAATCACCTAATTTTTGATAAAGGAGCAAGAAATTCTAAATGGAGCAAAGAAAGCCTCTTCAACAAGTGGTGTTGGCACAACTGGCTAGCCACTTGCAAAAAATTGAACTTAGACCCCCAGTTAACCTCATGTACGAAGGTAAAATCTAAATGAATTAAAGACCTCGATATCAGACCTGAAACCATAAGATATATAGAACAACACATAGGCAAAACACTCCAGGACATTGAGACTACAGGCATCTTCAAGGAGGAAACTGCACTCTCCAAGCAAGTGAAAACAGAGATTAACAGATGGGAATATATTAAGCTGAGAAGCTTCTGCTCCTCAAAGTAAATAGCGCCCAGGATACAAGAACACCCACTGAGTAGGAGAAACTATTCACAAAATACCCATCAGACAAGGGGCTAATCTGCAAAATATACAAGTCACTGACAGGACTTTACAAGAAAAAAACATCTAATCCCCTCAAAAAATGGGGATAAGAAATGGACAGACACTTTGACAAAGAATAAATACAAATGGCCAAAAGACACATGAAAAAATGCTCCACATCACTAATCATCAGGGAGATGCAAATCAAAACAACTATGAGGTACCACCTCACACCACAGAGATTGGCACACATCACAAAGAATGAGAACAAACAGTGTTGGCGGGGATGCAGAGAGAAAAGAAATCTTATCCACAACTGGTGGGAATGCCGTCTAGTTCAACCTTTAAGGAAAGCGATATGGAGATTCCTCCAAAAACTAGAAAATGAGCTCCCATATGACCCAGCTATACCACTCCTAGGAATATACCCTGGGCACACAAAAATACAATACAAAAATACCTTTATTACACCTATATTCATTGCAGCACTATTTACCATAGCAAGACTCTGGAAACAACCAAGATACCCTTCAACAGATGAATGGCTAAAGAAACTGTGGTACATATACACAATGGAATATTATGCAGCTGTCAGAAGAGATGAAGTCATGAAATTTTCTGTACATAGATGTACATGGAATCTATTATGCTGAGTGAAATAAGTTAGAGAGAGAGAAAAATGCAGAATGGTCTCACTCATCTATGGGTTTTAAGAAAAATGAAAGACATTCTTGCAATAATAATTTTCAGACACAAAAGAGAGAAGGGCTGGAAGTTCCAGCTTACCTCATGAAGCTCACCACAAATAGGGATGAGTTTTGCTAGAGAAATAACTAAATTTCGAACTATCCTAATAATGAGAATGTATGAAGGAAATAGAAAGCCTGTCTAGAGTACAGGCGTGGGTTGTGTGGGGAGCAGGGAGACTTGGTACATTGGTGATGGGAATGTTGCACTGGTGATGGGTGGTGTTCTTTACATGACTGAAGCCCAAACAACACAATCATGTATGTAATCAAGGTGTTTAAATAAAAAATATATGGAAAAAAAAGAATTGATTGCTACTCTTATCATCAAAACAAGGCTCAGAGTGGTTTCTTAGTTAGGTTTTGATCCTGAAATAATAGTTCTGCCAATTCCATAAAAAGAAGTAAAATATATATTACCTCTCACTGAGACCCTTCAAATAACCTTATCATACGTTTTAGGTGATATAGTCTCTCCTTATCATTCTGGAGAGGCTTGGGATTTTTTTCAGAAGGATGAATTTTGTAATCTCTTGAATAATCCAATAATCCCCTATACCTGATGTCCTTGTGTTTTACATTGATAGGTCACCATCAGAAAAAGGTAGTATTGTTGTCACCTCACTGATCACAACAGTGTCTACAATTTACAAGTCCACTCAACAAGTGAGACTTGCTACTTTAATTTACGTACTCTCCCATGTTTCAGAACCATGCAATGTAGTAAACGATTCAGTTTATGTTGTAGGATTATTTCTGGGTATTGTCACTGCCATCTTTAAATGCTCATATTCAAGTTGTTCAAACATTACTTCAGCAATTACAAGCCCTTTACAAAAGTATCTTGAGCCAATTTCTCTTATTCATATAAGATCTCATTCTGGCCTCCCAGAGCCAATGGCTCAAGGAAATGAAACTGTTGACCATTTTGCAATATCAATATTTAAGTCACATGCAGAAGAACATGAAGCTCTCACTAGACTTTTACAGTACTCATTATCATAGTAGTATTCTAGACTTGGAAAATATGATTATTTAGAAAATATCTGTGCACAATCTAACCTACGGATTTTTTTTTTCAGCCAAGTTTACCTTTACAATTTGTGATTTTCCTAGGAATTAGAAAACTTCCATCTGATCTTCCAGTTTTATATTTTTGAATGAACACTTTGACCCTTTCCACATGGGTCAGTTTTAAAACAACAACCTAATGATCAATCTTCTGTGTGTGTGTGTGTGTGTGTGTGTGTGTGTGTGTGCGCGCGCGTGCACACATGCAATGGCCACATCTATGTCTGTCTAATGCCCATTTGTATTGTATATAATGTTTGTCTAATTTGTACATAGACTTTCCTCTAATGTATATAGCTTTTCCTTTTCCCCCTCCCTTGCTTACCACTTTGCAAATTCTTTATTATTTCCTTTCATTCTCTCAACCCTGATTCATTATTAATCCCTATTTAACCCTTTTTACCCTCAGTTCTTCACTCCTCATAAACCAGAATATTCTTCCCATCTCCATCTTACTTCCCCACCTCAGACGCTGCCGCTGCTGCTGATTGTTCTCAGTAGCCCATTTATCCCAACTCCCTTCACCCTGGACTGTTGCTTGCAACCAGATTCAGCTTTTGAGAGTCTCTCAGCTTATGAACACATTCTGATCCATGACTGCTATGAGGCATTTTTCAGGCTGCTATAAGATCATATCACTGGCTAAATGTGTGCTTGGAATTTTATCACCCTTGAACTATTTCAAAAGGCTAAAGGGGAGATATATAATTTTTAAGGTATATTTCTTTAATATGTATAATTCCTTTTTATGAATTTACTTATGTACATGTAGTTTACCCCCTTTTTTGGATATTTTTATATCCCATGCTAGTAGACATGTATCTCTTGGGTTCTGTGTTTCTGATAAAGCCAGGTTATAGGGATTATTTAGTTATTATTATTACCCCATAGGCACCAATATTATCCTGTTAATTTTTCTTTTGCATAGGCACAATAAAATCAGGAAATATTAGGCATAGAGAGAAGTTCTTGTCTAATAGGATTGGAAACTCCAAATTTTTTTTATGCTACAGGGACCTTCCACCCTGAACATTTGCCATAGTTACTTGAATTAGGCTTCAGTTATTCAGATATTGACCTTTAATCTCTAAATCTAGGGTCCCATCTTTGGAACAGGTATGGTTTCTACACTACCACCAAAGAGCTGAACACTCTTCCCTTTTTGTGGTAGGCTACTGAGGTTACCTAGGATGGAAAGGCCTTCAGCACCTCACCAGGAATCAAACATCTACTGGGATAGACCCATGTTTTGCTGCTCTGGCAAAACATGCCCCAGGGTGAGCTTCTATGATACCCTGATGACTTGGAAACAACAATGACTGGCTTCTAGTGTGGGTTTCCTTGACATGACACATAACATTTGGATGCTTTGTAATGCCCTGACTTCGACATGGATCAGTGCAAAAACCAAGATCTCTAATTACTAAAGACTGACTTGGGACAACTATGATGAGAACTTTTCCTGGGGCCATGGAGAAAGACTTTGGGGTTAAACAAATTAGTTTGCCCAGAACCTTTATTTGGTTTTATGACAGGATACTTCATGGGTGGTGACACACTGCTTTTAGGCCAGAGATTTTTCTTTCTATTTTTCTCAATTTTTTCTGCACCTATAAAACTATACCATTTTTCTTCATTGAGGTAAGAGCTTCCACATTTTCATAGATCCTTGGAACACAAAATTATTTTGTTTTACCTCATATTTCTGTGTTTTCTATAAAATTAAGAAGGGGAAGTTTTTGGAATATCCCGTTTTTATTTTATTCAGGATAATTATTTGTTGGTTTTTGTTACTCATGGATTGAGAGTACCTTGGGATTGGTCCCTTACCCCTACATATTTTCTACTCAGAGGGAACCCAATAAAGACATTAGGTCAGAGGGAGATACTGCTGTGATTTTGTTTTCCACTACTAGTCTATCTGCCTGCTGGTATTTTTTACTAGAGAAAAGAAAGCTTTCCTGAACCTATTTTATCCTCTTTAATCTTGCATGGATTATTTCCTGTGTCAATGTTTGCTTCCAGACCTATTCCATGGGAACATGAAGCTTCCACTTCAGTCCATGTGAGATCACTGAGAAATTTCTGGATATGATTAACAAAAATAAACTCACCCTCTAAACTAAAAAAAAAAGACAATGTAATAAAGGGGCTAATAAAGTTGGCTGTAAAAGGAATATGTGAATATGTAAAAAATTTTGTGAAACTAAGAGAGATTAGAATGATTTTAACAGCCTCTACTCTCCTAGTACAAAAGGGTATATTTTAGTAAATATAATATAAAATTTACTGTTCTTGTTGAGTTCCAAAGCAAATAATTCAGGGTTACCTAAATATTGTTATTCAGTAGATATGACAATAGTTTTAAAATGTTTTAAAAAACCTGCATAAAGCATGATGAAACTTTTCTTTTTAAAGTAGTTCATTAACAGATAGAAAAGAAGATAAATGTATACGAATATCCCAGTGAAATAGTTGATTTCTGCATTAACCTATAGAATCTGGGAAGCAACACCCCATTTTCTGCTTAGTCTCTTTGGTTTTTCAATCAATTAAATAATTAAAAAATATTATTTGGGGCTGAAGGGATAGCAGAGTGGGTAGTGCATTTGCCTTGCATGTGGCCAATGCAGGTTTGATCCCTGGCATCCCATATAGACTCCTGAGTCTGATAGGAGTTGTTTCTGATTGCAGAGCAAGAAGTAACCCCTGAGCACCACCAGTTGTGGCCCCAAAACACAAACTTTTATTAAGAGTAGAAGATCAAATCTGACCTGTGAGTCCCAAGAAGAAATGACTGCAAAATGCAAACAGACTTCTTGGTGGTTCTGAGGCTTGTGACTTGTACAAATCCTTCAAAAGGACCTTGGAAACAGTTCTTTAAAAAAAAAAAAAAGTAGATCAGATTTTACAGTGTGTAAAGGTATTGCTTCACTGGTGACCCAACCCGTTTGTTCCCTAATACCCTACATTGTCTCCCAGACCAGAATGATCTTGAGTACAGAGCCAGAATTAACACCTGAGCACCACTGGATATTGTTTTCCAAAGGAAAAAAGAATAAAACATTGAACACATTTATGAAACTCTTTTTTTCCCTCTCAACTCCCAGTCAATAACTATGAAAGCATCAGATATGAAGATATCCAAGAAATAAGTTTAGCTAGAGAGCTGATAGTCCAGAGGGGAGGTACAGATAAAGATCTGAGGGCTCTTAATGTAAATCTCCTGAAAGCTTCCGTGAATGCTGCAGGAAATAGCCTGCCAGTGGGAGTCCTGTATTCAGTCCTTTATTTTTCTGTCACCCCTCCCAGAGAAGACAACATTCAGAGATTTTGCTTTAACTTCTTACTTTGTCACAAGTTTCCTTACATAATGTAAACCCCCAATTAAGCTAAGTTAGCATTAGAGAGAAATTTGTCTGTTATCCACCTTTCTTATTTTTGATTCCTGAAGAATAAAAGTCCTATATGTTGTCTAGTCAGGGATCTCAGTCCATGAGGCTTGAGAACCCCCGAAACCCATGCTTTTCTCTATTATGTCTATCTTTATTTTTTCTTTTTGGGCAACATTCAGTGACGCTCAGGGGTTACTCCTGGCTATGCGCTCAGAAATTGCTTCTGACTTTGGGGGACCATATGGGATGCTAGGGGGATCAAACCTCAGTTTGTCCTGAGTCAGCTGAGTGCAAAGAAAATGCCCTACTGCTGAGCCATCTCTCCAGCCCCTATCTTATTTTTTTAATCCTCACTGGTCCCCTGCTTTAAGCTTATTTACCTGTGGCTGGACTCCATTATAAAAGGAACTTCATTAGGGGTTCAAGGAAGACAGGAAAGGCAAAAGAAAACCAGGCACTACTTGTAAAAATTGGAAGCCTGACTTTTCAAAACAAACCTCCTACTCTTGGGGTTCACCAGGCAGGTTTTCACCACTTCCTGGATGGATCTCAAAGCTCCAACAAAGAAAAACCCTTGTGTCCCTCTGGGTCTGCGAAGTTATCTTTGAGTAAAGGATTCCTATCTAGGGGTAGGCACCACATATTCTTCAGTCTTGCTTGTCTCATTCTTCTGACTATCTTTATACTTCAAGATATGCCTGGTACCATTTCCAACTCTAGAGCATTTGGGAAGTTTTGCTTTGCAATCAGTTTTCTCTGGGATTCCTGATAGTCTCTAAATGAGATAACATAGCAGATTCCATGTAATGAGGAGAAAAGCTCATCAGATATGCAGTTCACAAATCAGGTTTTGTAATGCTTTCTCTTTGGTTGTTTTATTTTTTAATTAAGTGAAATCATTTTATTTAGGAAAGATAACCATTCTAAAAAGAAAGTGTGGTTGTGGGCCGGGAGTGGTAGCACAGCGGAAGGGTGTTTGCCTGGCACATGGCTGACCCAGAGCAAATGGAGGTTCGATCCCTGCATCCCATATGGTCCCCCAAGCCAGGAGTAATTTCTGAACACAGAACCAGGAGTAATCCCTGAGCACTGCCAGGTGTGGCCCCAAAACAAAATACAAAAAAAAAAAAAAAAAGAAAAGAAAAAGGAAGGTGGTGAAGGGAAGAAGACCTGAAACAAAGGAAATTTATGCTCTAATCAAGGGCATTGTAATTAGCTCTGCGGTGGAGAACTGTAAAATAAAAAAGATTACCATTTTTTTCCGAGGTATAAGTCAACTGGGTATCTAAGATGACTCCTACTTTTCTTGTTAAAATATAGGGTTTAGCTAGTCTAGGCTTTGACCTACGATCTGTACAACAACCAAGATCTCTAATTCCAGAGGCCTGACTGAGACAACTGCAACTGAGCAGAACTTCTAGAAACATAATGAAAGACTCTATCCTAGGCTTTGCCCTAGGATCGTACAAAAACCAGGACCACCAACTACAGAAGACTGATTAAAACAACAGTGATGGGGGGCCGGGCGGTGGCGCTAAAGGTAAGGTGCCTGCCTTACCTGCGCTAGCCTAGGACGGACCGCGGTTCGATCCCCCGGCGTCCCATATGGTCCCCCAAGCCAGGAGCGACTTCTGAGCGCATAGCCAGGAGTAACCCCTGAGCGTCACCGGGTGTGGCCCAAAAACCAAAAAAAAAAAAACAACAGTGATGGAACAGAACTTCTAGAACCATAAAGAAAGACTCTATTCTAGGCTCCATTCTGTGACCTGTGCAAATACCAAGATCTCTAGTTACAGAGGAATACCAAGATCTCTAGTTACAGAGGCCTGATTTTATCATCCACAACTGAGTGGAAAATTCCCAGACATCACAAAAGGACCTAGGGGAGAGAATAAGAGCATGTATGGAGCCTGTGGTTATTCCCATGACAGTATATTTCAAGGGTGGAGAAACCCTGTATCTCTTAGGCCAAGGGAACTCCCTTTTTAATCTCCCCAATATTTACTGTGCCTATGCAAGAAAAGCACAAATTAATGCTTTTGTTATTGTTGTTGCTGTTCTTGTTTTTGTTTATTTGTTTTGAGTTTTGTTTTGTTTTTATCTCGGGACCATGGTTATAATTTCGTTGTTGTCTTCATTGCTGTGGTGCTTTTTGGGTTGCTTTTTATTTGTTTGTTTGTTTGTTTTGTTTTGCTTTTCTTTTTTGTATTCTTGTTTTTCTTCCTTTTCCCCTTTCTTCTCTTAAATTGATATTTATAGCCTCTAGAAGGACTCCTCCGGTTTTTGCTTGTTTGATTTTTGCCCCCCCCCTTTTTCCTTTTTCCTTCTAACAGAACCACATAACTTGAACCACATTGTTCTACCTCACAAATTGGAGGAGAAATAATGGAAGGTACCAAAACCAAACAGTCGTATGAACATCAAGTAGAAATAAAAAAATGGTCAACCTTAAACACCAAATCTAAAGCCAATGACAACAGAATCGATACCTATTCTACAACAAGTTAGACACAGAGGGGACCACTTATACTAGCAGCCCGGGGAGGTGGGTAAAAGTGGGGGATATAGGATGCATGCTGGGAACAGGGGTGGAGGGAGGACAACATTGGTGGTGGGAATACTCTTGATTCAATGTCACTATGTGCCTAAAATATTACTGTAAAATTTTTTCAATCCACTGTGTTAAAAATAAAAATTTCTCAAAAAACTACAGGGTTTGGGCTATATTCGCTATATATAAAATTACCTCTCTTTTAATGCACACCAAATGGAAATTAAGAAACATAAGAGAAAAAGAGTAGAACCGTCAAAGATTAACAGTATATGTTTAATAAAGCTAGACTTTGGCGTGCCAACAATCATTTTACATTTGTCATTTGTAGTGAGTGACTTATTTTTTAATTGCGATCTCCATTGAGAGCAGGGAGAGGGGGCTCCTCCAAGAGCAGCTGGCTGGGGTGCAGTGATTAATAGGACAGCTAGAGGGAGACAGAGCGCCTCCTCTCTGTCCCATAAAAGCTGAAGAGAGGACTGAGCACCGGAAAGCCACATACGCGGCAGATGGATGAGATGTGGTACTTGGTAACTCAGCTCCCCTGTGTGCCCTGAAAGATGAATCAGGAAAAGTAGAGACTGAGTGATGACGCCTGGCAGCTGGATGGAATGCCATGGTAAGGGGTGGGGGCGGCTACTCATACCTGAAGCTGGAGTGAGTTTCAGCATTTCATATACTGGTGTATAAGATGACCCCAACTTTGAAGAAGTTTTTCATGGGTTAAAAAGTCATCTTACACGCTGGAAAATATGGAATATACCCAGCATTGACATGTGAGTGATCCAGACTAAAATGTGCCCAGTTCTTTTAAATGTATATTCTTTGTTGATGGGTTGTTGTCTAAGGCTAGCTGAGATGGGCAGCACTGAGAGGGGCTTCAGGGTTATTCAACAGGAGGATGGGAGCGAGGAATCAGTGAATAGTGAGTACTCAGAAACCAGACACACTACAGTGTACTCAGAACTGAGCCTAATTTATTGAAAGTTCTGCTTCATTTTTATGCAAAAAATTATCAACAGTAGGAAGTTGGGTAGATCAAGTGTGACATGTTTTTAGCCATAGAATTAAACATTATGTGTCAGCACAATTATTAGAGAGCCATATAAATAATGTATTTTATAAATTCTTTGTCATCAGTTTTATTTACCATAAAAAGAAATCAGAAAAATACCCATTTTTCCTCTTGGAAAAATACTTATTTTTCCTTTTGCTGTCAGGTATTAATCAACAAAATACAAGCCCATTGTCTATTAATGCTATACCAAGGAACTATTGTAAAAAGACTATTGTAATTAAAAGACCAAACATTTTTGTAGCCTACACACTGCTAAGTAACTGTTGATTCTACCAGCTTTAGAAAAATATTATTGTAGAGACTAGTAGCTTGAGGAAAATATTATTGTAGACTTTACCACCCACTTAGGGTAAGTAGGGTGTGTTCCAGCAATTCTTATTTTTATGCAAGGGGCAAAGGCACACAGGTTTTTTTTCCCATCTACTCAGCATTGTTAGTTCTTTTTTTTTTTTTTTGGTTTTTGGGCCACACCCGTTTGACACTCAGAGGTTACTCTTGGCTATGTGCTCAGAAATCGCCCCTGGCTTGGGGGACCATATGGGATGCAGAAGGATCGAACCATGCTCCTTCCTTGGCTAGCACTTGCAAGGCAGAGACCTTACCTCTAGCGCCACCTTCCCAGCCCCTGTTAGTTCTCATTATGTATTAATGTTTAATAAATTTATTTTGTTATCCTGCTAAGCATTAACCTTGGGCATAACTGGCCTTTTCTCAACAGTGTCTGCCAGGATTGCACCCTCTTTTTCAGAGGGGAGGTTAAGCCTACTCCACACAACAGTCCTGCTGATATTCAGCCATCATGTGTATAGGCTGGGGGCTACTACAAGTTGTACCACACAACAGTCCTGCTGATATTCAGCCATCATGTGTATAGGCTGGGGGCTACTACAAGTTTTATTACCTCATCAGAGGTTCTCAGGTAGAACTCCTGCCCAGGGGTGTCCCACATGATGTTTGGGAGACCATATATTAACAGGAATCAAATTGAGGCTTCTGGCATGTAAATTATCAGCACAAACCTTTTGAGCTAGGTGTATAGCCCCAAAATGCAAATTCATCAAGATAACTAGTCACCTGAAAAAATTTTCTAATAAGAAAGCAAGTTAACAAAACAAACAAAAAGAACAACTTTATAAAAACCATATTATGTCTAGGGAAAAATATTACATTATCAAAAAATTTTAGGCAAATATTGGTTGATGGAAGAAAAACAAATCCTGTATGAATGAACTTTCAGTGCATTATAAAAGAATAAAACTTCCAGGAAATAGGACTTCAGTAAAAAATAAAAAAATCTATAAATTATAGGAGAAAGAGAAATACTCAATATAAACTTTTGTTTTTGTTTTGTTTTGTTTTGTTTTTTGTTTGTTTTTTTTGGGGCCACACCCGGCAGTGCTCAGGGGTTACTCCTGGCTGTCTGCTAAGAAATAGCTCCTGGCAGGCACGGGGGACCATATGGAACACCGGGATTCGAACCAACCACCTTTGGTCCTGGATCGGCTGCTTGCAAGGCCAACGCTGCTGTGCTATCTCTCCGGGCCCTCAATATAAACTTTTAATTTTAAACAACTGACAGAAAGAGAAAGGGAAAACTTATTAGAAAAAAATTAAGAAATCATGTAGAATGAGTTTGCATAGCAAATACAGTGATTAAAAAAAAATATATATATATATAGAGAGAGAGAGAGCCACATCAAACAATTATGAAGCTTAGAATTTAGAAAGTATTAAGAATTTCCAGATGATGGACACAAATCAAAGATCAGAAATTAGAATAACTTTAGACTTTCAAAACCAATACTGGAAGCAAGAAGTCTATAGTAAAACTTTAAGTTTTCTAAGAAAAAATCACTTAGAATCAGGAATAAATTTATTTTTAGAACATGGTTTATAAAATTTGCTTTTTTTGCACATGCTGACCAAAAGAATAGAATTAAACTAACAATGAAGAAGACACAGATCCACAGACTGAGCTTCCAGCCTTCAGTTAGTGGTTAAGAAAAATCCAGTGATGGGTCCAAAAGAGAGTATACTGTTTAAGCTTTGCAAGCAGCCAACCCAGGTTCTACCCCAGACCCGTCTGCCAGAGGGATTCCCAAACTCAGAGCCAGGATTAAGCCCTGGTTATTGCTGGGTGTGGCCCAAACAAACAACTAAAGATTCAGCTTAAGGGAAGGGAGGGGTCAGGAAGAAGCCCTAGATCTCCCATAAAATGAGCTTAATAAGAGGATAGTCTGTTCTTATGCTTTCCTAGAAGAAGTTAAAAGGATACATTCAGCTAAGCAAAGAAAAGTCTGAGGGAAGTCCAAAAGTACAACAAAAAAAAAATAAAAGTTACCGTTCAAAATTATAGACATGTCAAAAGGCAAGCTTGTTGAATAATGAAGTTTAGTTGGGAAGAATTGGGCTGGCGAGATAGTACAATGAACTTGCCTTTTATGCAGCCAGTCTGTTTGATCTCTAGCACTGCTATGGTCCCCCAAGCACAATCTGGAGCGATCCCCAAGTGCCATCTGCAGTGTTTTAATTTCCTGCACCTTCTCCTCTCCAAAGGGTAGAGAGGATAATGTTGGTTGGCTGGTTTGGGGAAGAATAAAAGGAATCTCAATCTTCACCTCCTATGGAGAGAAGACTGCAGTTTATTTTTGACACACATATCAAAGGAGACTTATAGGTCCTTTGAAGTTATGGAGATATCTATGAGCAACAATAACAAAAAAGTGCTAAGTTTAAATACATCCATGTGTTTGGTGATGGCATAAAGCTCCCTTGGTCATTCCTAATGTGTGTTAAGTATGAACTGTTGGACTCTTTCATCTGTAAATGCCCATATTATCGATGAAATGTTAAACTGGAAAAAATAGATTAAAGGAATCAAAAAATATTTTTAAATCATATACTGTTCAGTCAAAAATTTGCTTAAGTAATTTTTTAAAATAAACATGCCATTAATCTCTGGACTGATCTGCCAAGATGTGGGTTTATTTTTCCTGGATTTCTGTGGACAATAACATTAAAGCAAAAATGCTTCCTAGGATTCAAGGGAGTAAATCGTTTTTCAGTAAAAAAAGAAAAAATTATGCTTTCGAGTGTGGATCTACAATGTAATGATTATTTTGAAACTTGAGTCTTTGGAAACCTAGGGATCTCCAAACATCTTCCTTCAAATGGCAAATTCTGCCATGAAAAAAAAGCCTTGCAAATGGGTTTGCTATTTCGAACTTGGGAACACAACACCTGCATACTTATCAAGTAAAATGATTGTGTTCCTAAATATAAAATTCATTATCTAATGATTTGCAAATAGAAATGTGCTCTGTTAATAGCAATCAAAATAGAAAAAAAAATTCCCTACCTTAAATGTCATGAAATTAAGCTGTCACTATGTCTGGGTTGTTTATACAGCTAATAAAAAAGTTTAATATATTTATTAGCTTATTTGTATATGTAATGTCTACATTTATCATGACACCTGGAGAGAAGTTACTGATCAACATTATCCTAGAATAAATGAAGTGATGCTTGAGCAAGCTCCCCGGTTATTCTTCACCCATTTTGTTTTGCTTTCATGGAGCTCAAAGTTTATTGAATGTACTAACTCACAGCTTTGAAACTATGAAGTCTTTTTCCTCCATAAAATTTTCAGTCAGTCTGGATATGGGTGGAACAAGATAAAAGAAAAAGGGCAAAGGAAGGATTGGCAACAGGATCTGGGAGAGGTTTGAGTTAGAAATAGGAAAAACTGAGGAGGAGAAGGCTGTATGTGTGTGTGTGTATATGTGTGTGTGTGTGTGTGTGTGTGTGTGTATGTGTGTGTGTGTGTATGGGTGTGTGTGTGTGGGTCTGGGTGTGGGTGTGTATGTGCTAACAGGGATGTCAAACTCCTTGGAAGTTTCTACTTTGCATAGCTGCATAATCATTAACAGTTACTTTTTTAAATTATTTTTTGTCTTTTTTGGGGGGAGTCACATCCAGTAGTGCTCAAGGTTTACTAATGCTCTCAGTTAGAAATCGCCCCTGGCAAGCATGGGGGATGAGGTTACCTTTTTTTTTTTTTAATGGGTAAAAGGTAGTACATCTATATGAAGCTTGTGGAGTAAACTATACAGTGAAATATGATAATTAGCTGCTTGTAAATGTGGCTTTCATAGACCCAGTCCCTCATTTTCCTTTTTGACACCCCCAGAGGAATGAACTCACAGTCTCAGAGATTAAGGCCTCAGTGAAGTCCACAGCCATAAAAATTTCCCAAAATAAACATTAGAAAGACTCATTGGTGAAACTAAGAAATTTAATTACAGACGAATGTAGAATCTACATAGACATAAGTTCTGAAATACATAGGACAGCATGAGAACATTTATCTCAAGTTAAAATTAGGACAAGGATCTAGAGCCTCAAAGAAAGTTTTGGAGACCAGGAAGAAGAGCATGACTCATAAGGACAAAAACCAGATGCTCTGTATCCAGATGTTTGCTCTGTCAAACATATAGATTTCACCAATAGAATGGTAATTTCTGAAGATAAATCTCAATCTGGGCACTTCCCCCAATTGTATTCTTCTAGGTAGTTAGGGGAGTGGTAAAATGTTCCCTTTGAGCCTGGAAGTTCAATCAACCTCAGCTTGAAATAACCCATATGCCCAAGTGCTTGTGTTTCAAGATGGCCTGTTCTCCATATCTTGGGAAACCTGTCCTTCAATTGGCTGTGGTTCAAAACTGATTAATGGGGTAACCCTGGAGAACAGTGTGTAACCTAGAAAGAAATTAATGATGAGAAAGGCTCTCCTTTATCAACTGGTAATAATAGCACTGTGCTGTAAAGATCAAATGTGACAGAACCCTCACAGGTCTGAAGTAAGTATTTAATAAATATAAACAAATTATGGTTCACAACACATAGAGAGAAAACCAGGGCTGTCCAGCAGCGAATTACTGTTGAAAAATTCATATCTATGTTCTCTCTAGCTTGTTTGCTTTAATATTCTCAAAAATGACACAATAGCAGGAGTATTTTTCAATCAACTTCTGTTTTTTGGCAACTGTTTTGCAACTAGCGTTAGGCTATCTCCAAATGGAATTCAGGACATTTTAAATCCAGGTTAAAGTAGCGTAGAAGATATGGAGCAGCATAGAATGCCACTGGTGAAATGCAACTGTCACTCACTGAGATTCTTAGGTGAGTTGGACCTATGTGTGGACGCTCAGGTTAATAATGGAGATGCACTTGCTAAGTTCTTCTGGCATAAAGTTTTCTGGAAGTCACATGCTTTTATTTAATTTCAGCTTGGTTTCATTCACTTCTGTTAATCTTAGTTTATTTCATGGTTCAGCCAGTTATAGAATGAGACTGCATTATGACTGTATTATAGATTATGGACACACTATCATAGGTCAGATCCTTGTTTACTGTAGTTTGAGTGACAAATTCTGCTCATCAACTGTCTTCTCAGTTCTGATTAATAAAACAGACAAACAAAAAGATATACCTGAGGACTAAAGCAGTCAAACTGAAGCCTCACATAGTCAGAAAAGAAAAACAAAATCATTTTTTACAAAGATGATCAAACATCAAAAGAGATATATTCTCCAAAAAGTGTACTTTTTGAGAAAGCTTTACACATTCATCAAATGAACTAGTTAGTTATTCTTTCTATTGGCAACTATTCTGACATAAATATGTATTCTTTTTGATAGTTTATTTGCCACTATTGGCTGATTTTGCTAATAAAACCACCTTAATAAATAGGCTTTCTCTATTGAATGTAAAAACACCTAATAAAAACTAAAGCAGAAAGTTAAATATCTAAATCTATACTTCCAAAGTTTCGAAATTCTGAATTTTAAAATAAGTTTGTCTTTTCACTGAAAAAGTAATTATATACAAGTATATGTGTGTGTGGATTAAATTGTTTTCCTAGACCTTAAGAAACAAAACTAGCATGTAATGAGTCAGATTCACAATGTCTCCAAATTCAATGAAACAAATAATGAACAAGATTACTGAAGCACTCATTAAAACCCTAGGGCAGGTCAAATTCATGAAATAGGGAAAAATCCAAAGTAGGCAAATGTTAAGGTGTCTCAGATTTGCTCATTAATTGGAATTTTAAGAGCAGACATTGGGGGCTCAGCCAACTGAGTAAAAATCCCCCAGCACGTGACCGTGTATTACAGCTGCTGGATGAGCTTAACTGAATTCATATTTCCTATGGATTGCACACCTGACTTTTGAAGTATGTTCTTTTTCTTTAATTATCAGCAGTTCCTTGATTCTTTGTCAATCTGAATGGATTTCTTTTCTTTTAATTGTGAACAGGGAGCTTGAGTGATAGGACAGCTGTCAGGCGTTTGCCTTGCACATGGCTGGCCAGGGTTTGATTCCTGGAATCTCATGTTCTCTTGAGTCCTATAGTTAGAAGTCATCCCTGAGTCCACAGCCAGGAGTAAGCCTTGAGCACAGCCAGGTGTGACCCCAAAACAAAACAAACAAAAAAATCAGAGCCAGTTTTCTCTTTTATTAAAATCCATCTATTGTTAAATATGTATACATATACATGTATAAACTATATTATATAAACTATAAACTATATTATAAACTATATATTGGGATGCATACACACATGTGAAATTAATATTAAAATATATACATAAATAAATACTTTTGGAAAGACAGCCCCAATTTATTTATTAAAATATTTAAGTGTGATGTTAGTAGATGCCTACTTTTTTCAGTAGAAAAAAAAATTCTTTAAAGATGAACAGACCCAATGAATTGTACTGTATTTAGAGCTTTAATTTAATTCCTCTATCTAGACATTAAATCCCTGTTTAAAAATTATACTAGTTGTACTTTCTGATATGGTAGTAGAGATGAAGTAAAACATTGTAGAAAGGTCCAAGATTAAACTTCTTTCTTCCAGGAATGCCTTTATATAGCAATCTTTCTTACCTGAAGCTATAGATACAATATCAATATAGGAACAATATCAAGACACTATGTTTATTTAGAGGAGAGAGATAAAAAGAAGGGGAAAAAGGGAGATATAGGAGCTAGAGAATGAGAGAGAGAGAGAGAGAGAGAGAGAGAGAGAGAGAGAGAGAGAGATGGTAGAAAAATCTACTCATAACACAGGTGTTGTTTAAACAGTGGGGGATGAGCTGAGTCTCTGCATTGTTTCACTCCCTGGAACATTGCAAGACTATATGACATGGTAGAGGTATGGTAATTATGCCCCTGTCATTAGATGGGGATCTTGGTGATGGATAGAGAACCTCTATTGGCAATTTTTAGGTTGTGTGGCCAATACATTTCTCTGGGAATAGATAAATGTCTTGTTTAGTCAAAATCCTATTATTCTGATTTATTTGTTTGACTTTTATGTTGTCAGAGAAGTTCTATGATAGATTGGGATGAATTCAGCTTCATTTATTATTTATTTATACTTATGTTCAAGAATTAATTTGTTGTCTAAAAGTCAAGTGAATACATTAGAATTTTTTCTTTTGTCTGTACTTTTAGTCATTTGGTGGGGGCTACAAAAACTGGGCTACAGTTACTTTGAACAAATAATGTTTCTTTGGTGAAACTATTTTAAGTTTGTGGGATGGTTTTTCTCAAGCCTTTTCTGAAACACAGCAGCAAAGTTATCACTGTTGTCATCTTTATTCTTGCAATCAAGTGGCATTATTTCTGGTACAATAGATTCAAATTAAACAGACACATAGTTCTTGTCCTTTGGGGATCTAGCATGCAAGAAAAATAAGATCATGCTTATAAAACAATAAGTGCATGAAAATATTAAATTTATGTTCATTTAGTATCCAAATCTTGCAAAATTCAGCAAGAATGGAAAACGCTGAGATATAAACTTATGCTTCTGAAATATAGTTCGCTTTTTCTGATAAAAATAGATGCTGTATTTTTTTTTATATATTCCTTCCTACTCACTCTGTTTGCATTGTTTTGAATCTCTATTGTAGCTTTGATTTCCCCTGAGAATAGAATACATTTTGCCTTGAGGAAAAAAGGCAAAATCAGAGGTTAGCCTCTGCTTTAATTAACAACAATATAGAAGTATTTATTCTCACATTTGAATATAACTGGTACCTGCTATATACTTTTTTAAATTAATATGAAATACGCACTATGGAAAATTGCTATCTACAGACATTCTTCTTGGTTTCTGAGACCTCTGAAGAGTAAGCTTCATGCTTGGATTAATTCAGACTAGTTATCTAAACTAAACTGTACATCCTCAGTATGAAAATAACTTGGATGAAATTATTTCATGAAGGTAGATAAACAAATTCTGAAATTCAAACTTGTTCCTGGAGTTTATATAATTTAAATTCTATAGCTTTTACTCATTTGACAAAGATTCTCTTCTTTTATTTTTTTATGTGGGCCACACCCAACAGTGCTCAGGGGTTATTCCTGCCACTGCACTCAGAAATTATTCCTGGCAGATTTAGGGGATGCCAGGATCTAGCATGGATCTGCCACATGCAAGGCAAACATCTCACCCACTATGCTATGTCTCAGGCTCAAGATTCTCTTCTTGATCTGTCTTAACTACTTACTTTTCCCTCTGTACTCTCAACTTTTGGACTTCCATGTTTGTCTTTGTGGTGTCCAATTTTAGCAAGACCCATGCTAATTCAATTTAGCTAGAATCTTCCATCCTCCATGTTGAATTTTTTTTATTAGCTAATATGGCACTTCACCATTCACTTTCTGTAGGTTTTATCTGACAACCCTGAACTACTGTGAATAAAAATACAGTCTTGTTGATTTGACCAGGATTCTCCCTGGTGATATTTTCTCTTAATACTTCTCTGTCTCCTGACCTACCCCTTTGCCCTGCTGGGTTTGATGCTGTTAAACCTTACCACCAACAGTGAGACTCCAGTGGTTATTATAGCCATCTTGAATAAAGTCTTTGTTACAGTCTGTAGTGTCAATAAATAATTATTTTCTTTCATAAAGTTAAGATTTATATAGGACTATGAGAATGAAAATCAAAACGTATGCAAATGAGAATTATAAGACACATTCACTTTCATGTGAAGTACTATTGGTTATCAGATACAAAGATGATCATAACTTATAGCAATACTGAAATAGAAAATATATAACCATGTAAATATAAATGGAAATATTATATGTAAGTGTATTAATATTTAAAATATTTTAATAGAGCAAATTTGCATTGTATTAATCTAAAATAACCTTATTTTTCTCCTTTCTTACTTTTTTATCTTCTTTCTTTATCTGCTTCTTTCTGTCCCACCTCCTCTGTTTCCTCCTCCTCTTCCTTCTGTTCCCACTTCCTCTTCTTCCTCTTCCTCTTTCTCTTACTCCTTTACATGTGGAAATGCTCAGGGATCATTCCTGGCCCTGCATTCAGGAATGTCTCTTGGCAGTGCCGGGATTGGGGGATATATGGGATGCTGGGAATTGAATCCAGTTGCCCACATGCAAGACAAGTAACCTAACCACTGTACTATATCTCCAACCCCCTGTAAAATAATATTATTTATTTAATATAAAATAGTGCATGACATTGCAATAAATAAAGTTAAAAATATCCTTAGGTCATCATTATCTTCTAAAGTTAGACAAATTTGAGATAGTATGCTACTATTTAAAATGTTATGTTAGATGTTATTTTGTGAAAATGTTGAAATCATATAATTTGAATATTTAATTCTCACTTAGTATTTTAGTATAGTTTCCCTGTATAATTAAATAATTACATATAAATAATTAAATAAACTTTAAAGTCTGATATTAATGACTGCCTTGTATAAAATACCATATGATTTTATTTGCTACTTAGTGTATGTTTAGGGAATGGTACTTTTTAAATTTTGTCTTTTAGCTGAATGCATTATATAACTATGAAGGGAGACAGTATGAAATAGCTTGAGAGACAAGCAAAATGAAAAAATAAGCTATTTTTGTATGATTGTTATAGTTACTTTAGGAACTTATTATTTAATGTTTTCAAACTATTTATATTTAAGTATTATAGTTTGCAATAATTTTGAAGTCATTATTTTATTATCTTCATTATTTATTGCAGAGTAGTATATCAAAGTACTTTTATGCATTCCTTCCTAATTATGTTTTACTAGATATAAAAAGTTTAAATAGGACTACCACATTATTGTTTTCCTATTTTAATTGATTATTTTTGTCATTAACATCTAATTCAATTCATTTATTCTAAATTCCTCTGTCATCTACCTATGACCTGAAGATGTCTTGCCTGGAACAGAGAAGAATAAAACACTGTAACATGGGTTGGTATGCACACTGCAGAATTTAGCATTGCCTTTGGGCAGTTTATTGAAGTTTGCAGTGCTTGATAAAACTAAAGACAGGAGAGTGCAATAGTTTTGACATATAATAAGTACTTAGTTATGACTAAAAAAGTCAGTGCCCTGCCTGTTTTAAAGTGCTAAATTTATTTCTCAATAAAACTGAAATAAAATAAGGCTCCAAGAAGATCATGTTCATGATTAGTCTTTTCTTAGGAAGCACTTTTCACATGTCCAATATGACACTTTAATGCAACCTCTATGTAAATTTGAGCTCCTACCTCCTTTCATCTAGAGAAACAGGTTAGCTAACACAATACTCTGCTATTCGCCTTTTTTTTTCCTCTGTAAGTATAATCATCTATATTCTGAATCTAATGCTTTGTTGGCTTAGAGAGAGTTACTGTATTTGCGTTCTACTCATCCTTTTTTTTTTAAGGCCATTTTTTGAAAAGAAGTTCAACAGATAATTGAAGTTTGTGATGTGAAACTCATTTCTGCTAATGAGAGACAAATTGTTATTTCTCTGCAGACATTCATAGTAATGGAATAATTCAATCAAATTAAAAATGTGAGGACATTTTTCATCAAGCCACAATGAACAATCAGCCACCACAAAGCAGGCTGGTCTTGGAAACAGATAATATAGGGATAAAGCTTTTTCTATAGAAAGAAAAGGACTTCAATTAAAAAATGTAAAGCGAGGCTACATAGTATAAGAATAAATTATAGTTCAGATTTTTGTCTTGACTCTCTGTAATGCTGAACTAATCAAGTTAAAATATTATTTTTTTTACAGATGAAGAAACTTGGAAGGCTTAAGTGTTAGTAAGCTAAGCAAGGCCACACAGTTACTAAGGGCCTTGAGTTGAGTTTGTATTTAGCTCTTATTCATATGGCATCTTTTCCCACTTTTTTTCCTCAGTCTTGTTCACTTGGCGTTTATTGTAACAGGTTGAATTTTTATTGAAAATTGTGAACAAAAATATTTCAATTCATCCTTTCTACCTAAGTCTTCCATGTAAGGACAATGCTCAAAACCTGAGGCACTGAGTAAATAGTCCAGGCTCCAGTAATTTGGGAAATGACAGACACATTGAGCTATCAATATGCCTACCCATTTTGTTTAGACTTATAATTTAAGATGAAGCAAACTCAGTGTTAAATACAACTACAGAAAATGACGGAAACTTAAGTGTCCTTACAGAGAAAGGAAACTCAAGTTGGCTTCCAGAGAAACCCATTCTCCTTCAAGGGAAGTCGGTCACAAGAAACAAGAATTTTATTTTATTTTATTTTATTTTATTTTATTTTATTTTAGGTTTTTGGGTCACACCCGGCAGCGCTCAGGGGTTACTCCTGGTTCTATGATCAGAAATTGCTCCTGGCAGCCTCAGGGGACCATATGGGATGCCAGGATTCGAACCACCAACCTTCTGCATGCAAGGCAAACGCCTCACGTCCATGCTATTTCTCCAGCCCCAATTATTTGTTACATATTTTTGCCTTAATAATGTGTATAAACTAATGCTTTGTTATCTTTAGATGAGAGCTTTCATGTATGGTGGGATTGTTAGCTGGCTTTTATTCTTCATTATTCTTGCCCCCAGTTTGACTTTAGGTATAAAGACTTAGATAGAAAGATAGAAAGTCATCTCCCTCACAAACCATAACTTTTGAAATTCTTTGCTGAGAAGACTGAAATGACAACGGAAAATTTCCTCAGCAGTATAGAGTCTCCTATAATGGACCAAGCAAGCAATGGTTCTGTTTTAAGGGATACAACTACCTTCGCAGGTAATACAATAACACAGAAGATTCGGATTAGGCAAACCAGAAAAATAAAAAAAGGGACATTGTTCTATGCAAAACTGTAATGATGGCTCCATGACATTAAGCATTTGCTTAAGTCCCTAAACTTACACAATACACAGTGAGCCTTATTGCAAACCTTGGTTAATATTCGTTCATCAGTCATAATGAATATACCACATGGATGCAAGATGTCAGCAATGGAAGAAATGGTGGGAGGCTGGCACAGGGATTGCTTATGATCAATGTTTCATAAAAAATAAACTATAGGGGCCGGATCGGTGGCACAGGGCCTAAGGAGTCTGCCTCGTGCACTCTACAGTAGGACCGACTGCGGTTTGATCCCCTGGCGAACCATATGGTCCCCTAAGCCAGGAGGGATTTTTGAGTGCATAGCCAGGAGTAACCCCTGACCGTCACCAGTTATGGCCCAAAAACCCAACCAACCAACCAACCAACCAACAAACAAACAAAAAACAAAAAAGAAAACAAAAAAAAAACACAAACTATACAACAAAACAAACCTAAAATATAAAAAATAGCTTTTTTTTTTAAAGAATAAAATGTGAGACTTGCTGCATGTCATGTTTTAGTCAGAAGGACCATTTTTTTAAAGTAGAGAGAAGCCTTAATTTCAGGGCTTCTGTTATGCAGAATGGAGTATTCAGTTGGTAATGAATGCTAAAACTGCTTGGGTGGTCAAGAAGAGAGTGGTCTGTAGATCATCTAAATGAAATTTGAAGAAAACACATTAAAAAGTCCAAGGGTGGAGGGAGGACAACATTGGTGGTGGAAATGCCCCTGAATCAATGTCACTATGTACTTAAAATACTACTGTGAAAGATTTGTAATTCACTTTGGTCAAAATAAAAATTATTAATAAAAAAATGAAAAAATAAAAGTCTTGACTTGAATGGATATTAACTTCTAGGACCAGGATCTTCTAGGATCAGAAGACACTTCTGATGTAAAAGGAAAATGAAACTGCTGCTGCTGAGGAGAAGATAGGCTGGTCCAACTCTCCTGAGTTCTCTTGGTGGAGCCTAATCAGAGTCCAGCTTTGTGAACATTTGTGAACATTGATGCTGAACCAAGGACAACAGTTAACGGAAGGAACCAACAGAGATAGATCCCCAGCCTCCTTCCCAACCTTGGTTTCTCCATATAGACAAACACCTTGGAAAGATTCCACTCAGGGGTCAATATATTTGCAGTGGTACATAATTTTTGTTTTGCTGATTTTTATGACATATTTTGATCCATGTATTCTATATATTTGTTATAAATAACAACTATTTGTTATACTTAATTTCTTAGTTTCCAAACACATATGTTTTTTTCCTATTGCTCTTTTTGGCTTATTATTAACATTTAATGGTAGTGGGGAAAAAAACTCACTGTACTATTTCTGTTCAAATATCTTTATTTCTGGACTAGTGTATTGCCAAGTTTTGCAAATATTCTATATGGGTTAGAAATGAAAGTGTGTCCTATTTTGAAATCATTTGATTTGATTCTTCATATATGTTCCTCAGATCAACTTTTTCAATTGTATTGTTCAAATGTTCTGTACTCTTGCTGACCTTTAGTGTGTTCTGTCAGATACTGAGAGACATACTAAAATTGTCTTCCAAAGGATGAAAGATTTGCCTGATTTTCCTTATACTCCTGCCAATTTTACCCAATATATATTTTTTTTCAAGAAAAGTTGAATACTGTACTTTACAGAATTCTCTTTTATCTTTCTCACAAGTTCTGGCTCTAGTAACAGAGTTCTCATTAATTTCAGAACATATGTTAAAAAAAGCAATAGATGAGAATTGTTGAGAATGAAAAATGAAAAGAAACTAAAAGCCCTACAAAGGATTTTCATGGATTTTATCAGTGAAAGGGGACATAAAAGGCTGAACATTGACATGTCTTAATATGATATTATCTCTTTTTAATTCTTCTTTCTCCATCACAATGAAGTTTTATTCAATTTTGGAACAAATTAAATAGTCAAGTATTTACTTATTTGCTTGCAGATTTTCTGAGAAGCTCAAGGCATTTTACAAGTATAAAATTATTCAGTAGATGACATTAAAACTATAAAATACATGAGCTTGATTAAAAAAATACGATGTCTTTAAATTCATGAAAAAAATCCCACAAACCCCCCAAATAAATAAAATATAGCAATGTTAAATGCAAAGAAGGGTATTTATTTTTGCAAAGTACATAAAGCAGCTGGATGAAAATTATATGCTTGTTTATTTTTTCAGAAATTAAAAATTTCCATTTTTATGCAGTTTGTGATAATATATTTACAAGTACTTTCTGATAGGCCCAATAAGGGTAGTTTTCCTCTTGTATTAGGCTGATTTAAAAAAAAAGAGGGGAAAAGTGAGTGAGGGAGAAAGCATTTTTAACTATAAAAATGTCATGAAGAAAATACATTTTAGGAAAAGTTTTTTTTTTTTTTTTATTTTTATGTTGGCCTCACAGCTATCAACCTACTTGGGATATTCCTGGTTCTATGCTCAGGCATCACTCTCATTGGTGGTGCTCAGGGGAATCAAACTCCCATATGTGGTGCTGGGAATCAAATTTGGGTTCGGTAATGTACGAGGCAAATGTCTCAAGCTCTCTCTCTAGTCCTGAGAATACATCTTAAAGGGGAAATTACAGAGGAGAAAAATAGTCTAAAGAAAGGTAAAGATCATATTCTGAAGCCTGGAATTCTCAGTCTTCAGAGCCCAGTCACTTCCTTGTTTTCTTGTGTAGACACTTTGACACAATGGGTGAAATCTGTTTTCTTTCTCTTTCTCTCTCTGTCTCCGTCTCTCTCTGTCTCTCTGTATCTGTCTCTGTCTCTGTCTCTCTCTCTCCCTCCATCCTTCCCTCACCTTGCTACAGACCTCTTCATCAGCTTTCTTCACTACTTCATTCCCATTATATTTGAAAATGTTGGTGCAGCATAGAGCTCTGTCATTTCCCTGTTTTTCTGCTTTTATATCCTCATCCAAGTGTCCTCTAGCTCAGAAAATCTTCCTATGGAGAGAACACATATTACCTCATTTAGACATTAAGGTTCTATTAGGGTTTGGACTTGAAGAATAAAACCACACAATTGGAATAAAGCCAAACAAAACTTTAATCTACTTACCAACAGCTAGAAACTGGCGAGCAGGTGTCATATCTTGCAGGATGTGAACCATGACCAAGGTCACAAACGAATTTATATAGGGAAGGGATATGAAGGTTCTAGCTTATGATAATTTTTAAAATGATTGACAGCTGTCTAGGGTACATTCCCACTACTCCCTGTGTCTTTTCCAGATAGGCTACCTGGTATGGCTAGATATCCCGGGGTGGTGCATAATGGTTAATGGTGTGTTGTACTGAGGAAATGGAAGCTTAAGCTTGAGAAAGAGAAACTTAAAAGAGTTCTACAACATGGAGCCCTTTGCAAAATGGTGTCCCTGTCATTCAGAACCTATGGCCTTAGATCCCTCCACGTTTTTTTCTTTTGACTTTTTGGGCCACACCCCTTGACCCTTGATGCTCAGGAGTTACTCCTGACTATGCGCTCAAAAATTGCTCCTGGCTTGGGGGAACAATATGGGATGCCAGTGGATCTAACTGCAGTCCATCCTAAGCTAGTGCTTGCAAAGGCAAATAGATGCCTTACTACTCCATGCCACTGCTCCGGCCCATTCCTCAACTTCTTATGAACCTAAGTCAAATCCTTTACTTGTGGCAATGTCTTACAAATGACCCCTAACTTGTTAGATTAGAAGTATCATTGCTCTCCCAGAGCTATGCACAACCCTCCTTCCTTCAGGAGGAGTAGGTCCAGTCCCCTCCTGTTCTGGAAAGCAACTTCAGGTAGGGAGATAATTTGCTCTTGTAACATCTTGATAAAAAAAAATATGGAGTTGTGCCAGATGAACATCCACTTATTGGAAGAGTTGACTAAGTTGCATATCTCCTTTGACAAGGGAAGTCACTTCTACCCCAGTGAAGCCAACTGCCACAAAGGCTGGAATAAGAAGAGGAATAGCCCTCTTCCAGTGGTGATGATGACTTTGCTCAATTTGTTCCCATCTACCTTTTCCAGCCAGGTATGTCACCTAAGATAAGAGAATGATCATGATGCAAAACTCATCTGGGTTTGTGAAGGCAGTGGCAAACAAGTAGGAGGTCAGTCCCTTGGTACACCCAAACCATGTCTCATTAGGTTCCCAATGGGGATTACTTCCCCATGCATCTATACTGATTTCTATGGTCTAATTAGGGGACCCTGATGCCCTTGTGTTCCCAGGTGTCTTTCCTGGAGAAGGTAGTCTGAGCTTGGTGGGGGTGTGGATAAAGATCTTTGAAGTGGCTTGGGTGTTTGGTAGATGAAGCTATTTTTTCCAGACCCTATTGCTGGCTCAATACTAAGTCTGACCACCTTTTGTATGAAAAATACCATGCTAGAGTCATATCCTCCTGGTAGACCTCAGGTCCTACCTCTGCCAACATTCTTCCACTGCTGGGGGCTCAGAATAATGTGAATAGACCTCCCCACACATAATCTTGGCCATCTCTTCTATAGAACCCTGTCACTTTCAAGTTCCTAAATCAAGTAAGGTTTCCAGGAGGCTAGAGACTCATAGCCCCAGGAAGCACAATGGAAGTCCCTTTATTTCCCCCCTTCTAACCCCAGCAAATATAAAAGTATACATTGTGGATATTGTGCTCCATCCCCTGTGTTCCTTAGCTAAGCAAGCAAGTACTGAGTATCCAAAGCCAATGTCTAGAATCTGTGATCGTAATGGTGTCTTTCTGCTTGCCTCCAGCCCTATGTCTATGTCCCTGACCATATCCCTGACCTGGCACATGTCCAGGAGGAACTTTGTTGGTCACGTGGTGGCGTTCACCTGGGCCACCATTCTCCCTGTTCTCGAGTTTTAAAGGATCCACATTCCCAGTCCTACCAGTGTCAGGAACCAAGCCATCATCACTAACTACTGGATGGGGGTTCCCAGTAGCCTTCTGACCAAATGGAGTTTCAGTTCCTGTTCTTCTCCCTGCAGTGGCTCCACTTGCTCGGTGTCCTCTTTGGCTGGTGCCTTCGTGGGGTGGGACAGCTGAACCCGTGGTTTAATCCTGTCCAACTTGGCCTCAGTGGGATGGTCAGGATCACTGTGTAGTTCCCTTTCACCGGGGTTCAAGAGTGCTGGGGTGATGTTGTCTCAGCAGGACTATGTTCTTCCTCAGAGCTGTCAAGTTGAGCATTGTCTCAGCTTCAGGCTCCCCCTTGTGGGCAGTTCTGATGTTCTGTTGTAATACTCGCAAAACCTGTCAAGGCCTGCAAGGAATGGAGGACAGCAATGTTCCTAGAACATCCTTCCATAACTTGAGACACACCAGGGGCTTCCATCTGAAAAGAATCTCATAAGGAGTGTTGAAGAAAATGTAAGTAGTACACAGAGCCTTCAGGAGGGTGATTGAAAAGAGATCTACCCAACCACCATCAGTTTCCTTAATTTTGCTAATGTTTCCTTTAGGGTCCAACTCATCCTCTCTATTTGCCCAGAACTTTGAGGCCTATATGCACAGTGTAGCTTCCATTTAGCCCCGATCTTCCTTGCCATCTCCTGGGATATAGAACTCACAAAGGCTGGACCATTGTCAGATCCAATTAGCTACAGGCAATCCAAACCTGGCAATAATGTCCTCTAGGACTTCCTTTGCTACCTAACTGGGAGTGTCCCTTTTTGTGAGAAAGGCCTCAACTCAGCCTGAAAATGTGTTTACCACTATTAACAAAGATCTAAACTTTATTTTTCCCTAGCCCCAGCCAGTTCTGTAAAGTCAACCCAGTACTTTTCCCTAGCAAGCGCTTCCCTTGTCTGACCTTCCTTCCTCCCACATTCACTTTTTCTTTTACACACAAGGCATTTAGCAGTTTCCCTTTTCACAAGCTTTCCTACCCTCTCTATGACATACTGTCCCCTGAGGAGTTTCTTCATCTTTTTTCTTCCCACGTGGGTACAGCTATGCACCTGTCTGATTAGCAGAACTGTTAGAACTCACAGCCTCCAAGGCAAAATGAGTCTTCATTCTGTGCCCAGCCAGAAGGTTCAAAGAAGATTTAAAAGAAAATAGATGCAAAGCAGGCAGCCTTTCTTTGATGCTTTATCTCTGCCCTTTCAAGAGCCAGCAGGCACTGCTCTCTGGTCACTATTCTGGGTACCCCCTTAACAGTCCAAGTTTTTCCTTTTATATTGGTATGATGACCAACTGCCAACCAACTCTCTAACTGTCTTTTCAACTGCCATAAATGTCCATCCTGGAATCCCCTAAGATCCTCATGGAGGACTTCCCCAAATATTGTGGGGGAGTTCTTGAATGGCTGTAGCAACCATGCTCACCAGGTTAGCTCTCCACAATAGCCCCCATCAGGATCCGCCCACTCAAAAGCAAAGAGGTGCTGTGAGAACTTAGCCAGTGGGATCCTTTAAATGAATTCTTTAAGGTCCAGGATATAGGCAATTTTTTTTGGCCCCAACAGGGAAAGCAAAGAATAAGGGTTAGGAATTACTGGATGGATATCGTTGGGCCTCTAACTTCCCACAGATCCTGCAGTAGTAAGGTACTGACCCCTTTTCACCTTCTTGATGGGTAACAAGGGGGTGTTCAAGGTGATTGACATAGGCTAACCAAAACCCCTGCCTCCCAAAGGTGGTTGACATGTTTCCTTTTCCCTTTCTTCTTCAACAGGATGGGGTACTGACATACCCAGGTGGAGGGATATGAAGAACTTAAATTGCATAACCACTGAGGGTTAATTCTTCAGCTTCGATGGTCATCCCTCAGCCTAGACCTCAGGAACTCCTTTTGTAGGATGACAGAAAGGGGTTCAGGTCTCCTTGGAGTGGTAGATCATATATTAACTTTTCATTTGCTGTCATCAGGAGCATCTTGGCTGATGGCATCTTTCCCAAGGTCAATTTTACATAAACTTTAGAACTGGGTTCTGGCCTGCAATCTATGCAGGAGATCCATCTCTAATAAATTGTAGGGGGTCTTTGGAAGCTTGATGAGCTAGTGTGTTACCTGACTCGTTATGATGTCCAGGGTCTGCTGGGTAGTCCACTCACATAGTTCAATTCCATTACCTCCTTGGACCCATATGGTTTCTGTTGACTTCTTGCCCCTATTCTGTAGGAAAGAAAATTTTGCCCTAGTGTTGACCAGAAATTCTACTGCTGCCCCTCCACATTGATGAGTAACTTAGGTTCAGGGAGGGATTTCAAACCTTAGCACCATAATTGTTGGATGGTAAGAGTCATGACCCTTTTCTTAGGACACTCCTGTACCCAATTTCCCTTCTTCTTAAAGTAAGCACACTGATCCTTGGCTCTCAGCCTGGGCCTCCTTATGGCATCTATTGTGGTCTTTGTCCTTTGTGATCCCCCCAAACTATTCTCATGTAATGCCAAAATCTTGGCTATCTTCTTAGTTTGCCTATCATCTTCCTGCTGATCCCTGTTACTAAAAACTTTCCACTATACCTACAAACTCATTTTTTCCACTAAACCTACAAACTCATTTTTTTCTCAAACCCCTCTATCTCTCAGTTTCCTTCAGATATAAGGGGCACCCTGACCTGCAAAGGCTAGATTCACTGCTCAATGATTCTCTGGGTCTGTGAGGTCTCTGGGACTATACATCCTTTAGGCCTCTATGAGTGTCTCCAGAAAAGCCACCACTTTTCTTGTATAACTACTGTAATTTTAGGCAGCAGTTTGGAGGCCTCTTAAGAGACACTGATAGTAGAGGTGTAGATGCTCCCTACCTTTGTCGATGTTGTAGTCTCACTCTCCAAGGGGCAAACATCATTTAGGTCCCTCTCAGTTACTCAATAGTCAACTCCTTCTGCAGTTTCCCTCTAGGCCTCCTGCTGAATGGTGGTCTCTCTCCTCCATGGTGAAGAGGCTCATAAATCACTGCTGAATGTCAATCCAAGTGGGGTGATGAGTCATGAAAACTGGCTCCAGAAGCCTAATCAGGTCAGATATATTTTCTGAAAAAGGCTTGTGATGCTGCTTCCAGTTATAGACATTCTAGGAGAAAAAGGGGTTATACATGTAGGCTCTTTCCCTCTGGCCATAAAAACTTCCCAGAGTGAAGGCAGGATAGTAGATTTACCACTTTTATATTGATTTTCATTTTTGTGCTCACTCTCTTTCCTATGTTTTTCTCTCCCATTCACTTTCTTTCTTATGCTCCTCCTTCTGTTTGTGCTCTCCCTCTTCTAGGACACTTCTTGAGGGCTGTACAGCAGCCTGCTCTAGTGTGTGTGAAGGGGACTCTTCAGTGGCCAAGGGCCAGGAGGAGAGGAATGTTCTGAGAAGAAGGTGGGAGCAGAAGAATGTCCAGGTAGGGAGGTGGCAGAAGCTCAGGTTCCTCCGAAGATTGGGAGGACAGGAATAGTTCTCTTTTGGAAGGAATCCTCTGCAATTGTGGGGAGAGTTCTCTGAACTTGCTCCATATAGGGAGAGAATTGGTTTAGTTAGCAGGAGAAGATGAGGTTTGAACAATCGCGACAGATCTTCCACTAAGTATCTCCAGGACCAGACTGTCTCTGGCCAGATGGTTATTACATACTGTCTCTCCTGTGGGGAATAAATCTGGGCCTTATAAAATGTTCCCTAAGGGGGCCATCCAGTCTGGAGCATTGGCCATTCTAGTTGGCAGAGTGTTTGTAACTTCCAGCAATAGACAGTATCCCCAGACATAGTGGCCTTGGTCTCAAAAATTCTTGAAATGTTGCTTTGCCAGCCCCCAGCAGAGTGGAAGAATTTTTCTGGCCTATGTTCTAACCAGACAAGACAGTGACACAGAGAAGAAAATGCAACACAATAAACACAAAGACAGAGATCAAAACACAACACAATGAACACAAAGATAGAGACCCAGAATAACTGGAACTTAAATTCACAAAGTCCCAGGGACTCAAACCTATGTATCACCCCTGGTGTTGTTTCTAGTACACCTCTGAGTGGGACTTGAGTCTAAGTCAGTGTCATCCTTGTGGTGACAATAAACCAGCCTTCCCTAGTGGGAGGAGTGGGGCATCACCAGACCTCTGGCCTTGGGAATGATACTGTTTCCAGATTCTCCCCCTTGGCCCCCACCAGAATTTTGATCTTAGGCCTATACCTATCTTGAGGGGTTCCAGGAATATGTCCATGGGGACCTTAGTAGCTAGATTGGTGACCTGATCTATTTCATTTGATCCCAGACGAACCCAAATATTAGGGTCCAGAGATGAACAAACCACATGATTGAAATAAAATAAAACAAAACTTTAATCTGTCTACCAACAACTCCAAACTGGCTAGCCAGGGGTCACTTCTCCGAGAAGATGAATCATGCCCAAGGTCACAAACCAGTTAGTATAGGGAGGGGATGAGGAGTTTCTAGCTTCTGATGATTTTTAAAATGATTGGATGCTGTTTAGGGTACCTTTCCACTGCTCCTTTGTATCCTCTCCAGATAAGCTACCTGGTATGGTCAGATATCCTGGGGCCATGTTTTACGGTAAACAGTATTTGTACTGGGGAAATGGAAGCTTAAGTTTGAGAGAGAGAAACTTCAGAGGTCTACAACATGAAGCCCTTTGCAAAAATGGCGTCTCTCCTAATCAGAATTTAGGATCCCACAGTTCAAACACTGGACTTAGGTTACATCTCTTACTACACTTGCTCTCCCTTATTGACGGTAATTATCTTTCATTTCCTGGGACCCAAATCTTGATCCTCCTCCTGATGTTCTAAAAAAGGAAAACAATAACTGGGAGTTTGTAAAAAGAAGAGCCAGATGGTTGCATGAGGCTTCTTTCCCTGCTAATTCTCCAGTTTTATCACAAAAAGGGTCAACTCTCTTTCTTGTGTACTCCTCCTGAATTGAATCATTCTTTCCCATAGAACCAGAGCACAGGACAAGAATGTGTCTGGAATTTGGATGGTTGCTAGGTTACTGGGGCCGTTTTCTTGCTGTTTACTCTTTACAGTGAAGACTCCTGCGGAAGAGTGAGATTTTGATAGAAAAGTAAACTTTTTCGAGGCTTCCTTAGGAGAAATCAATGGTAAGTGAATAGCACAAATAAAGAAGTTTTTCTTCCATTCTAGATAATTAATATTTCCGTACATAATATTGAATTGAAAAGGAATGAAGGAGAGCTTTTAGAACCTCAGTGTCAATGCATGCAGTATCGACTATAGAGGCAGCTTAAAAAAAAATCACAGGCTGAACATAGACCCTAAGGTATGGGAGATTTAATTTAGATAGAAATGCACAGGAAAGAAAGGGGCTACTCTCTTAATTTCATGATATTTAGATACTGTCATTTGTCATTCAAGTAAATGAAAAAGAGGCAGAAGAGTAATTATATTACATTCAGAGTGTTTAAGAAAGTGGTTTTTTTGTTGTTGTTGTTGAAACAAATAATATCAAGAGTGTACTATTGGTTCCCTTGAACCTTCTCAAATGTATGATATCTGCTTGCTGAGGTTCAGTCATTTCCAGAACCTCTGTCTGTAGTTGATGTATCATTTTTAATGGTTCTTCTGGGTCACAGTCCTCACACCTAGGTCTTCATGGTCTCCTTGTAGTGTGCCTGAAAGTCTTTCTATCCCAAGTTAAGCAATCTCTTAGTTATCATTAAAATATGAATCTTTTAGGTACATAGGTAATTTTAGAAATTAAAGGGGGAAATAGAATAGAAAAGCTAAAAGTAGATAGGGGAATTGCCGTTATCAATACACCTAAAAGCAACTGGTTAAGATTCAGTTATTTCAGACTGGTGCACTGCTGTTTGTGGGCATTGAAAACGCCACTAGAGGTAGCTGAGGTGGACAAAGTAAAAGGAGACCAGCAGACATGGGGAGACTCGAAAATGTGTTTTGGGAAGGAATAAAACCAGAATAGGAAAAGGAGTCTCTCTGTCACAACCCCCAAGGCAGGCAGGCTAGATGATCTCTAGAGATCATTTGGGGGACTGAGTCTACACAAGACTGTATCAAACAGAAATCAGATGATTGAACTCTTTTTTTATGTTTTAATGTTGGGGATATTTTTATTAGCAATTGAGATGGTTACAAAAATTTGGTTCATTTAGCCTTTTAGAAGTATAGCCTACTGCATTATGTATGTTATAAATAGTCTTCAAATTTGATCAGGAAAATTAAAATGATTGAACTCTTGAGGAGAGATACATTAGCAGGGACAAAAGGCCCTGAGAAGAATATGAAAGATAACCAATGAAATGCAAAGTCCTTCCCTCAGACTATAGCCTAAAAAAAATCAAACAACCAATCACCACCACCACCACCACCACCACACCAACCACCAATACAGAGAGCTTTCTCTAGCACAGAAAGACCCAGACTAGAATACTGCAGAAAAAGGCCCATACAAAACAAACCATGGTGTTTAAATAAATTAATCATTAAAACAAAAATAAAATAAAACACGCAAAAAAAAAAAAAAGAATTCACTTCCACACTAAACTACATATCTCCAATTCAGTGACATTTCCACCATTTCTGTAGACACCAAGTATGTCCTTTGTGTGTTCCTCAATTGCACATATTTGTAATTATTTCTCATGAATATCTATGCCATCCTCAAAATCTACTAAATATATATGATTCATTATATCACCCTTTCTTTCTCTACTATGGATAAACCTAGACCATCTGTCCTCTTTAAAGCTGTTCTCCAGTCCTTGCTGGTAGACAATCTCCTAAATTGTTTGATTGCCAGTTAAACTCTCTGTTCTATTCAGTTGTTTCTAGGCTTTTTCTAGGTGTCACTCATACCTAGCAGGTTAAGTAGGGGTAGTACTTATTGTTGTGACTGCTACCCTATTCTCTGTTTCTTTTAGTGACAGAATGGAACCAAAATGATAGGCAAGAATAGCTTATATTTTATAGGCTTATATCACATATAAACGAAACATAGATTTTCACATGTATCACATTGCATTATTAATCAGATAATAGAAGATAAATGCTTTATTTTGGACATGAGGGATAACACAGCAGGTAATGTGCTCAATTTTCTTGTGGCCTGCCAGGGTTAGGACCTATTTATTCACTCACACCTACTACACGTAGACCCTTCATTCAGTTAAATATGAGCCCTGACACCAGCCAGGTCTGGTCCCCCCAAAACAAACAAAAATGTTCTATTTTAAATATATAAAAATGAGTCTAATAATTAAAAAGCATTGTGCTAATCTAATAAGCAATCTACAAATTTAAATGATAAACTCCCTATTTCAATTGAAGTCATATCATATTTTGTTGTTGTTGGGGGGGCTATATCCAGCAGTGTTCAGGGTTTACTCCTGGCTTTGCACTCAGGGATTACTCCTAACAGGCTCTGAAGACTATATGGGGTTTCAGAAATTGAGCTTGGGTCATTCACATATAAGGCATAACCTTACCAACTGTACTATTGCTCTGGCCCAAAGTAACATTGATTTATACAATTATACATTATACAGATTTCAAAAACACAGCCTTAGGAATCTGCATCTATGTACCATAAATAATCAAGTTTTCATTCATCTTTCAATATCAAATAATAATATTTCTAGGAAAAAATTAAATAGACAGCTTTTCCACATATTTTTGACATGGACATTTCCCAAATGAAAAGTTATTGAAAAATAAAAAGGTAATTAGTTATTAGTTTCTTATTTCATCTTCTACTACTAGCACTTTTCTCAGTACTATATATAAGGAGAGGAAATTATTTTTGAAATAATCACTGTGATGACAAATAATTGTGTGTGTGTTTGTGTGTGTGTGTGTGTGTGTGTGTGTGTGTGTGTGTTGGAAGGAGGTATTTTGTAATCACTAAGAGCAAAGGAATATAAAGCTTTAAAAGCCATAGCCGATCTCACCACTGGGTGGAGGTGAGGCATACTAGTGCCCAGATTAGAAAAGGTATAATTTGAAAACTTTTAATGAAAGAGTCAATAGAGGAATCTAGAATGGCTTCAAGACACAAGATGATGTATGTGTAAAATGTGCATATCAAGAGATTGCTTTGCAGGTATTTTAAGTTTGAGATGCCTAAGAGACATTCAAGAAGAAAGGTAGAGTTGGCAGATAGATTCTTATCTAGTTAGCGAGAAGCACAAAGAAGAGGGGAAAGAGATGAGTTTACAGAACCAGTGTATGTGAGGAATGTCTTCAGGGCATGTTTTAGCTTGGTCCCAGGATTGCTGACAGGGTGCACAATTGCTCAAGACATATTCATTGGTGGGAGTGCCAGTAGGAAAATCTGCCCACGTTTTGTATTAATCTTACTTTTATAACACCATTCAGGGAGCACAGATATTAATGCATTAGGGAAATTTTGAGTTTTCTTGTTCATCAAGACAAGCTTTGAGTTTGCCTAGTTATTTCAGCAAATGTAATAAAGGCCAGAGGGCTTTAGATCAGAGTGCTCAAAAAAATTCAGCAGCGGAATTCTAAATATATAAGCTGCTATGTAGCAATGATGCCAACCTTATGAAATACTACACATATAAGTACTATATACTATTTAGGTATCAAAGCTATTAACAAACTGTATTTGCAAGGCAGTTAATTAATAATACTATGCAAATAGTTCTTAACAACTGATATAGATAACAAAAATGTCCAATGGTGTTAAATAATTCATAAAGAAAAATCCAAATAGTCATGAAACATGACTATAAAGATATTCATTTATATTAGTGTGATGAAAATTTAGGCAAGTATTTTCCCCAAACTATTCATATGCTAGATATAAGTGTTATATATAAAAATTGTATACTTTGAATCTTCTATGTTGTAAGTGTATAAGTGTGTGCAATATTTGAATTTTTAGGGGTAAGGAAAGGTTGTTGTTTACCAGAACACATATTTGGAGGGGGTAAAAATACTTAATAGTACCTGGGGAGAAATAAAATATACCACTAAGTAAATACAATAGATCACCAGTCTGTAGCTGGGAGCTCTAAACTGGTGTCAGTAGTTGGCAAAGTCCAGCTTTATTTCTTCTTTAGCTCTTGTATTATCTGTTCTTATAATAAGTTATTCCCCACCCATGCTTGTTGCTTGCTGTCACAAGTTGGCAATTAGTTTTTCAACATGATTCAAAGACACCTTGGAAAATATAGTGTGTCCTCTCCTATTAAGCTCTTCTTAAAATATGCTGCTGAAATAATTCCCAGGCTACATGTATCATGTCAGACAATGGGCAAGGAGATCTAGGGTATGTGTGGTGGCATTTGTCCCTCATTTTACATGAATATACATGTAAAATTGCCTCAATCAAAAAAAAAAGTCTAGAAGAAAAGCTATTACTGTGGCAACAAATGTGGGACCCAGGGAGAACTGGGGAGCATGTGAATTTTTTCCCCTAATTTGAAAAGCAATATTATTGTATCTACTGTTCTTTATCAATGCTAGGAAATTGACTTTGGTTTAATTCAATTTAAGTCACTAAGTCATATCAAGTCATCAGGGTTGTGCTAAGTCTAAACAGGTTATTATAAGTAAAAATGGGACACAGTCCTGTTATTCATAAAACCTGAACTTGTGGGGAGATTAGATTTTGCACAAGTGATCTTTGAAGTCAATCTATAACAGTCTGCTCCAATTTACATATCAAGAAAGATGGGAAGCACTATTTGATTATTTAGTGTTGCCCCCCAGGGGGCATTTGTTTTCCTGTTGCTGCCTGTATTTGGAATATATTGCTAGAAAGGAATATAATATTTCCTGACTGAAGTGGAAAATACGTTCAAAGCTCCATTTGGAGTCTATTCTTGTTTTTGTTTTCTATCAACACCGCTCATCCTCCCTTCTCTTTAAATAATCTTATTTCTATTAGGGACAAGTCTTGGTCCAGTATATGCAGGAAAAGTGCCTTACCCACACTATACTATCTCTCTAGGCATCTTTATTTTCTTCCTTTTTTGTTTATTTATTTTGTCTGTGGAAGCTTTCTTCTTAGGCATTTCTCCTTTCTAGTTCTTGAGTGTGAAGTATATGCAGGGTGGTAGATTTTTCTCTAGCAAATATATCGCAATGACAACTTGTGTTATAAAATCTTAACATTTCAGTTTGAACCAAATTTAGAGCATAACCTTGTCTAACTTAAAATTATATACCCTCAAATTAGATATCTATGCTTCATAAGAAATGCCATCCTTATTTCTCCTTACTTTCCATAGTAATAGTAAAGGAAGAAATCAGGTTCCTTCTGATTTATTATCTCTGAGAGAAAAACAGTCAGAGTCAGACTTGCCAGTGTCCAAAGCTAATAGCTTCTATAGATTTCCTCTAATATCCCGCTAGCTTTTCCCCAGGCTGCCCACACAGAAAGTTTAATTCCTTTGGGTCTCATTTTCCTCAGATGAAGAAACTTGTGTTAAATGTTCTTTGAGATGTAGTTTGTCATTTCGTGATTAATTTTGCAACTCTCCTTTTATGATCACCCAAAGAAAAGTGTGGTAAAAGGATGAAAGTGATAGTCACTTCTTTTATTTCAATAACATTTGGCAAACCAAAATAAACAGTAAAAGAATTTGTGGAATAGAATGCAAAATCCTTGAAACTGTGTGTGCCAAAGCTCAGATATTTCTTACTTTATTTTCCACTTGCACCTGCTGTTATAGAAAGAATATTTGCTACTAAATGTCTTTGTGGAGAAGATACTGGCTTGAAACACATGAAGTTCAGAGATTAGCTCATTTTACAGCACATCTCACTGAGAAATCAATTTTGTACAGATTTCTCCAAAAAAATGCCACAGAACGAGGTAGCATTGGGTTATGATGGAATATCCTTTAAACAAAGCATGAAGAAAAGATTTATATGGGTCATATGAGATTAGTAAAATCATAAAAAATGATTGGCTAACTTTGAGTAGACAAAAGTGGATGGTGAAATATTTTAGAAAGGTTTAGAAAAACATTGATTTCACTTGGTAATTTGATGACTCTTTCCTCTTGAGTTTGTCAGAAGTGGAATAGCTTTGAAGGATGTGCGCTTGGAACTTGTATCCTACAAATAATGCAATGAGTTTGAGAGTCTTTTTTTAAATGGTGGTTTCATCTAAGTACTCTAGGCATCCTTTGTAAAAGAATTAGAACACAAGCAGCTACTTGTGTTCTACTTGATAGTGCTTTTTCACCTTTGGAGGACTTTATTTAAATGCACCAGCACCACCAAATTTGAATGCCAAGAAAAAAAGCCTCTTCTAAATAGGAGACAGAATTAAATTGTACCGTGACAGAGCCCAGTTACTGGAATCCTGTGCTCCTGGGGGCTTAGAGGATGGGAAGAAAAGCTAAATAGTGTTTATACTTTGACCTTGCTCAGCAACTGGGAAGTTACAGTAAGAGACTTTTCTACAATGACATTGGGTTGTAGTCAATAATCCTTTCATAGGGGAGTAATCACAACTCTAAAATTTACATGCACAGAATGACTAAAGCTAAAATTGTAAACTTGAATAAATCCACTGTTTCTAGGCAACAAAACAGCTAATAACACCACTAAGTAATAGCAGGGCAAGTATATAGTGATTTAATATTTACCAGATTCATATCTGCTATGAATATCTCTTGGTAGTTATGTGTATAAGTATTATATATGCAGTTTAACATCTGTGGCATCCTCTCTCCTAAAATACTTTTAAAGTCTTTGTTTATATTTGCTGCTATTTTTCCAAAGCCAGTATTGAATGGAAACTGTATTTGGATCTAACTTGTAACATGGCGTCTGATAAACTTTCTGGTAGAGAAATTCAACCTATGCTAAAATACATTTAATACTTTAATTTTTAGCCACTTCTTTTAACAATTCATGCAAATTCTTCATAAGTGGCTTCTTACTAGAAATATTCTTTCAGGAATCTTTTGCTCCCCTAATCAATTCACATTTCACTCAGTCTCTCTCCATTTCTCCTTCTTTGATGGTATATTGAGATGAAGTCTTGAAAATATGCTTTGCTCTAGTGATGAGGTTGAGATGATTGTGAATCCATTTTTGCCAACAATGAAAGGGAAATATTCTTTATAGACTATAAAGATCTTACTGACATTCTTAAAGAGAATAAAATTTTATAATGCATAACATTTAAAAAATGGAACTAATATCAAGTTGGGAACTGAAAGGAATAAAGAGAAAATGTGAGGAATCAAATTGTCCCCTTGTCCAAACTACTCAATTTATGATGTCTAAAATTGATAGTTAACAAATAGCTTCAAAAAATGTCAAGATTTTTCAAGTTGAAAAGACAGAGGATGGTCTGTCAAAAGAATGACAAAATAGCAAGTGGGTTAGTGACCTTCTATTTCCTAAAGGAAAAGACATAGTATTGATGAAAATAGCAAAACTAGCTTTCTTTGAGAAAAGTGAAAATCACAAAACTATGAGTAAGAATGCTGAAATTACAGTAACCACTCAATAGTAATTAAACCTTACATACATTTAAATCTCTCTCCATCAGGATTGGATGTTTTGGGGGCTCAAAAAATACACAGTATAATTTTTCATTAGGTTTGAATCTCCTAAGCATTTTTCATGTGCAAATATATTTTCTCTCTCTTATCTACAGACATACATACACAATATTTCTCAGTGGAAGAAAAATGCTGTGTTGGAAGATTAAAGGCTTGCATATCAAAATTGTACCTATAGTGAAACACATTCAAGAGTAGCTATTCAGCATCCAGAGAGATAATATAGCAAGTAAGTTAATTGCCTTGCATGTGGCGGACCCAGGTTCAATCCCTATACCACATATGGTTCCCATGGGTAAATTCTGGGCGTGATCGCTGAGCATAGAACCAGGAATAACTTCTGAACATTGCTGAATATTGCATTCCCAAACCAAAACAAACCAAAAAACAGTAGTTATTAAAAACTAATTTTGTGCTTCATGTTTCCTAGACGCAGCAATGAGAATGAAGTTCATGGTGGATAGACAACCCTATGTCGCACTTTGGTCACAGTATAACTGGAAGCTTAATAATGAATTATTCTTATAAACCAGTCCCAAAGAAGTATGACTTGCAGAATATGCAAACTGCAACCAGAATTTGAAGATAAAGCATTTTATACATGGATAGACATTTTGACTAAATTTTGAACCATGAAAGCAATAAAATTTCCGTTGGCCCATCAGCTATTTACATCTCAACTTTAACATAAGCAAAAAGTTAATGAGATCCTTTTCCAAAGTCATAGCCCGATTTATTCATATATCTGCAAAGGGCCAAACACAATCTTGTAATGATAGAAATAAAAAATGTATAGCCATTAAATATTTTAATTAAGTAATAAAGCATAAACTTGGTCTTATCAAAGACTTCACTATAGTGACTATCTTCAGTGGTAAAATAAGCTAAGATTTCTCAAAAAGATTCTGCTGAATCAATTTACCTAGCATACAAATGAAAATGAGTTTATAAGCACTGTGAGCACCTCCAACACAGGCATCACTTTGTAGATAAAATTGCAAGACTTGGAAATTTTGTAATGAGTTATGGGGGTGGCCGGCTGTCAAGAAGCCAAATGCACTGTCCCTGTAATTTTCAGCCTAAAAGTGAAAGGAATAGATGTTTCTATCACATATCTGACTCTCCTAGTATATAGAGAGCGGAACTCAATTATGGAGCTGACATATTCAGTTTGGAGAACATTCCTTGAGGACACAGGGAATGATAAAGATGAGGTTGCTTCTCACCTTTCCCTACTGAAATTTCCTTGTCTATATTGGTATTTTTTCAGAAGGAAAGTAGAAGATTCTCTAGCAGTCCTAGAAACTTCAAGATTGATGGATGTATTATTTTCTCTGAATTCATAATAAGCACTTTCTCTGGGGTTATTAATTTAATCAATCCCAAATGTATTTTACTATTTTTCAATAATTTGACTTGTTACTATAACTACGTATGGGTCTCATGAAGCTAATGAAATATGATTACCTTGACTTTTACTTTCTAAAATGTTCATTGTATGTGGCTTTGATGCTTTTTAAAGCATTTCTGATTTAAATTTTTTTTTTACTGAGTTGCCCGAGTTCTCTCTTTTCTTTAAACTGCCTTAATATTAATCCAACCATTCCAATATTTAGGCTGCTGGCCCGTGTAGGGCTTAAAAGTGATGTAGTTCCAAAGAGAGGAGTAAGTAAGTAAAAATGAGAGGAGTAAGAATGAGGTGGGGTGGAGGGTGGTGATGATAGTGAGGTCTGTCCCTCAAAATATAGTTGAAAGGAACAAAGGTACAGCTATTATATTTATTATTATATAAGGACAAGCTCTGCATATGGATCAGAGGTATTCTTCAAATTCATTTTAGGGATAATCTTCTAGACTAACCTACTACTGGGGAAGATTCTGGGGGAATATAGTGATGAGTGATGCAGGGATGATCTGAGCAGGTTTTCTAGTTGGTAAGAATTTGTAAAGCTTATGTTTAACATCCAGTCTCAGCTCCAGCAGGCAGAGTTTATAGACTTCACCCCATATTTACAGCAGGAAATAAATAGAACAATCTGAGAAAGCATCGACATTTTGCTTGTTTGTTTGGGGGCAGCAGTGCTCAGGGTTTAATCCTGACTTCAGGTGGGGCTCAGAGTTCCTAATAGTTTTCAAGGGTGTGCTTGGGGGAAGTTGGTTGCCCATAGGACAAACATCCTACTCACCACATTATCACTCTGGGCTCCCAAAGCATGGATTTCTCCTGAAGTTCTTAAGGAAATTAATTTATAGGACAAATCACCAGCATGAAGTTTGAATACAGACTAAGATCAACTTAACTGAAGAATATATCACTGGAATCAGAACCAGTAGGAATGCTAAATGGTAATTCTAACAAATAGCTGTAGGCTGAGTCTAAGCAAGAGAGTGGTAAATTTTGGGGTAGAACCCTAAGTTAGAACTCCATTCCCTTTGTAAGTTTTACCTTCAGAAGCCTTAATAAATTCTCATGATAAATAGCTTAAAAAATCTTCTATTTCTGGCAGATAGGGGAAGTTTTGAAAATTTTTGATTATTTTGGTTATTACCAAAGCAGTATCCACAACAAAGCCTTACTGTTGAAAGGGAAACACATAATTAGAGTGAGAAACGCTGATAGTCGGCAATTATCTAATATAGCAATCTCTAACCATCTATCTCAGAGGAAAACAGAAAAAAAAATTGAGAAGCAAGTATAACTTTTGAGGTACAAATATCCACTGTAAGACTAAGATTGAATAAAATTACAGAACATTTTCTCTCCTTCACACCAAACCACCAAATCAACAGAACACCAAAGCAATAACAGGCTTACAACTCAGAGCTGCAAGGAGCAGACCATATTAGAAATGAGCCCTTAGGAAAATGGAAAGATACTAAGGGTGACAAAAAGGAGCATTCAAGATTAATATATCCCATATTGACCCACACAGCAAATATTAAAAAGAGCCCACTGTGAGTTTGATTAATGTAAGTTAACCTTATAGAACTGGCTCAGTTTCTGTTACTTGATGTATAATGTTGAAGTCTTAACAACAAAATGAACAAAACTGAAAATTAGACTATAGTTGGAAAAGGCCATTAAAATAGGATGAACAATATACAGAAATCCAGAAGATAAAAAAGTAAAATTCTATAATTAATATTGAAGTTCTCTAATATATAAAAAGGACAAAGTGCAAGAACAAATGATGTAAGCAGAGAAAAGAAAACTCTAAGAAACAAAAGATGCTAGAGGTCAAACATATTGCATTAGAAGAAATGTAGAATCTTTTTTGAAGATTCTTAGACACCTAAGAGTAGAGAGATTAAGGATGGGTCATAAAAACTTGCTAAATCAAAAGAAAAAGAGAACAAAAACAAAATATTCAGGAACATTGGAACAACTTCAAAAGACTTAACATGAACACAGAACGCAGTTAAAATTCCAGATTAACACAACAGGAAAAAAACCAGATCTGAAGCAGCAGTAGCTAAAGATCCTTCAGAAGTAATTATATACAACAAATTACAAATGTGGCAAGCTCAGAAAACATCAAGTATGCTCAGCACCCAAATATGTATTTAAGATATTCAAACTGCAGAAATTGAATGTCAAAGGGAAAATTTCAAACAAAATCCAAAGCAGAAAAGACACTATAAACGAGGATAAGTATTACGTTATAGTTTCTTTATCATGTCATCTATTCATCTATTCTTGATGTGTGGGGGCAAGATATTCTAGATATTGGCTATTGTAAATAGTGCTGCAATGACACTAGACATGCAGGTGTATTTCCTGAAGAAAGGTTTTTGGTCTTTGGGATAGATTCCAGAATGGTTACATGGAAGCTCAATTCTTATATTTAAGAATTTAAATAAATGTTTATATTGTTTTCCAAGAAGATTGAAGCATTTGATATTCCCACCAGCTGTACATGGACAAGGGATCCTTCTTCCCAACATTCCTACCAACTTTTTTTTTCCATTCTTTTACAGTGTACCATTGTCTCTGGTGAGAGGCGACATCTGATGGTTGTTTTCATTTTTACCTTCCCAGTGTCCTCTATGGAAAACATTTCCTTCATTTACCTATTGGTCAGATGTATGTCTTCTTTGAGGAAGTTTCTCTGCATTAGGTTTTGTTTGGAGCTACACTTATCTGTAATCAGGCATAACTCCTGTTTCAGTGCTCAGAGATCACTCTTGGCTGTGTTCAGAAACCCAATTGATGCAGATAATTGCACCGGGGTAAAACATAGGCAAAGCAAGTGCCATACTCCTTCTGTCTCTCAAAACCTCTTCTGCCCTGTTAAAGGAGTTACTTATTTTTGTTATTTATTTTGTTATTCTTGTTAAATTTTACTATGTATACATATATACATATATCATATAACTTTTTTCAGATGGGTGGTGGGCAAATATTTTCTCTCAGTATGTGATTTTCTTGTAATGATTTTTTGGTTTTTTTTTTTTTTTGCAGTGCAGACATTTTTTAAGTTGATGTAGTCCCATTTGTTAATCTTTTTATTTATTTAGTTTTGGTTTTGGGCCACAGAGATTACTCCTGGCTATGTGCTCAAAAATAGCTCCTGGCTTGGGGAACCATATAAGACGCCAGAGATGAAACTGATTCTGTCTTGAGTCAACCGCTATGCTATGGCTCCAGCTCCTCTTTTTTTTTTTTATTTTAATTAAACTATAGTAAATTACCGAACTAAAAAGCTGTTGAGTTTCAGTATATAATGTTCTAGCACATATTCTTTCACCAGGATTCATTTCCCACCATCACTTTCCCCAGTTTTCTTCCTGTTCCTCAGCCATCTGTCTTTATGGCAGACCCTCTGTTTCTCTGTCTCTCTCTCTCTCTTTACTCCACTTTTCCCTTTTAAGGCATCTTGGCTTCCAATACTGTTACTTAAAAGGTATTAGGCATATCATACATTTACTTCATTTCAACATCAAGTTTTTATCCAGAGTGATCATTTTCAACTATTTCTGAGTGGCCCCTTCTCTTTCCCCATGATTTCTATTGTCTTCCATTTGTAAATCTTTACTTTCATTTGCTCTATTAGTGGCATTGCCTTATTGAAGTACTTATATTCAACATCATAAAACTTTTCAATTTATAATATATCTGGCTACAATCACTATACTAAGCATTTTTATTACAAGAATTTTTCTTTTTTTCCTTCTTTCCTTTTTTTTGTTTTTTTTTTTTTTTTTGTTTTTTTTTTTTGGGTTACACTCGGCAGTGCTCAGGGGTTACTCCTGGCTCTATGCTCAGAAATCGCCCCTGGCAGGCACAGGGGACCATATGGGATGCTGGGATTCGAACCACCGTCCTTCTGCATGAAAGGCAAATGCCCTACCTCCATGCTATCTCTCTGGCCCCACATCTCACCTTTTAAAGAAAAAGTGTTCCTGTCTTCATCCCAGTCCCCATCTCTTCCCTCCTCACTCTTTTTCTCATCTTAGAAGGAAATTTTTAGTCTTTACCTATTAAGTATGGTTTACTAATTTGTTTCATAGTTTTTATTATGCGGATATATTTTTTCTATACCCAGTTTGTTGATGATTTTTCTCATGAAAGGAAGTTGTAGTTTATCAAATGTTCTCTTTAATCTATAAAAATAAGTATTTTTATATTTACTTCTATTAACATTGTATATCACATGTATTGATTGAAATGCATTGAATCATTTTTGTATTTCCAGATAAAATTTGTATTGGTCATGGTGTGTCCTTTATTACTATTTTATAATTCTATTTTAATGTGTTTTAGAAAAAATTTTGCATTAAGATAAGATGATTTAATTATCTCAGGCACTTGTTCTACTAAGTTCTACTAAGTAGAACTAAGTTCTACTAAGTAGAACTAAGTTCTACTAAGTAGAACTAAGTTCTACCTAGGTTTGGAAAATTTCTCTGATGTATTTAACTAAACTTTCTTCACTCTTATGTCTCCATCCTATTAAGATACATGTTGTTCTAATATTTGTATGGTTGATGGAATAGAGATTATAGAGGCTTTCTTTTATTTTACTTTATTTTATTTGTTCTCCAGTTAGAGTTCTGGCATAGTTGTCATCCTGTAAATCACTTATCCTATCTTCCTTTTATTCTCCTTTGTTATGGATGCTCTTGATAGCATTTTTGGGAAATAAAAAGGAACTTTGTTATTGGATTCTTCAACTTCAAGTTTTATTTCATTTTTTAATAATTCTAGTTATCATTTAACTATTAAATCTATTAATTTACTAAACTAACTTTATTAATAAATCGGATTTAATTTTGTTCTTATTTTGTGGTTATCTCATCCAAGTGCTATTTTGTTTTGTCAGCTAGAAAAAGACCATTCTGTGATTTTGATCTTTATCATATGATTTTTGTTATCTTCTGTTGTTCACCTATTTTTCTTGATTTCCTTGATGATGTATTTCATATACTTAGTCGTTTTGTTGCTGCTTTCACATTTGTAATAGTAGCCACCTCTTTAAATACTTATGAATGACTTTCATATGAGACATGCTATTTATGGAATCTGTCAGATATTTTTATTACCTTGAATTATTACATCTGCTTTGTTCTTCTTACTCCTTTTTTTTTTTTTGACAGACTTTGTACAGTTTTTGCAAATTTTTCTTGTTCTTAAAACTCACATAGCTGCTCTTTTGTAATCCAGGAGGTGGTGCTATAGCTCAAGTTAGTTTTTTTATTCTTTTTTTTTTTTTTTTTTTTTTTACCCTTTACTTACAGATTCCCATAACTCCCCATATATTTTTCTCTTAGCACTGGGTTTATTGACTTGACTATCACTACTGCATTCTTGAGTAAACACCCTTGAACTGGCTGCAGAAAGGGGAAAGACATGGGTTTAGCAATCTGGGCTCTGATATTTATAGATCATTAAGCAAGGGTTTCATTTTGCTAATGTCCTTGTTTCAGATCATCATGAATTACGTCTCCTCCATATTCTTTATATCATCATCTGTCTCATTCAACATCTTATCCTCTAGCCATAAAGATACAACCTCATTGTTCAAAGTTCTACTTATTTTTCCTACTGCTTCCCATACAGCTAGGGTAGCTGGACACTGAACATTTGCTCACCTGATACAATTTTTTCTCTGAGGGAGAGGTCACCTATGGTTAATTCAATGTTATCTGTTTATCTTGGGTGAAGACTAGCCCAGAAAACGTTTCTTTTATTCTACACTAATATATATGTGTACATACATATATGCATTTTTATTTCTCCAATGGCATTCTGTCATCTCTTGGGAAGGCTGGGGCTATCTGCTTTTATCAGAACTTTCCAGCACTCTGGGTCCTTGCCAAGGCAAGTTGGAGCAGATGGAGCAGAGTTGTTGGTTTTGCAGCAGTTTGTATTGCAGAATGTACAAGAAGTGAAACTCCTACTGTGTCTCTTTGCATAAAGAACTGGATGCCACAGTTCCTGCAGAGGCACTTTTATTTCTAGATGGAAACCTAATTGGTTGTTTTAGAAGAAAAACAATTTGCAGTGTCTTCTTAAGCTGAGGTACTACTGATGTCAAGTCTCTGGGTATACTTTAATTCTTTGAAAACCCTTACTTCAGTAATTAAACTGTTTACTAAAAATAAACATAGTCATATAAAGGGCTTTATGTAATTTCAAGGTGTTCATGGGCCTCCCAAATGCTACCCATTCGTTCTCCAGGGGCCCATAAACATCACATTAAAAGGACTTGAGCCAAATTTTGTGGTTTTACCTAAGAATATACGTATATTGTTTATCCGGAACTAAAACAGGAAGAACATAAAGATAATTTGTATTCTCAGAAGGTTTCATCATTCAAACAATTTTTTGCCAGTGCTGCAAATGCACTAGATATTTAAAATGTATGCTTAGATACCCCTATGAATCTATATAATAATATCAGAAAACATACTTTAGATCTTATTTTTTAGATGCAAGCATTAAGTTCTAAGTTTTTCCATTCAACTTTTGCATCGTTTTCCATCACACAATATGGAATAAAATAGCAGATTAATTAAAAATATTATTTCAAGACAGGAACTATGCAGAATATATGCACACTTAGTAGACAGTTTGAGGGGGTTAAGAACATCACTTTTAAGGTAACTACAGCACTCACAGAGAGAATGCAAGCAAAAACTTTCAGATAATAATCTGTTTCCAAAAAAAGATAATATGGCTATAGATACCTCTTATATATTTACTTATATTCATAAGAAATCACATTTGTACTTACTATGTACCATATATGGTAGAAACGTCTTTAAAATATTGACCTTTCTATTTATTAAGTTTATTTATATATTAAGTTCATATATTACATAAAGCTTATATTATAATACTTTATATTATACAAAGTTTATCCTTTATAGCAATTCTATGAAGCAATTGCTATAGCTATCGAAGATTTAAAAAACTATTCTCGGGGCCGGCGAGGTGGCGCTAGAGGTAAGGTGTCTGCCTTGCAAGCGCTAGCCAAGGAAGGACTGCCCCCCAAGCCAGGGGCAATTTCTGAGCGCTTAGCCAGGAGTAACCCCTGAGCATCAAACGGATGTGGCCTGAACAAACAAAACAAAACAAACAAACAAAAAAAAAACTATTCTCAAATTCAATGATTTGAAGTCTTATTCCTTAAGATTTAACTATTTGAACATGAGAGAAGCTAGAAGAAAGGTTTCTGTAGATTTTTGATACTTCCTGGATGGGGAAACCACAGAAAGCTCAGAATAGAAAAGGCAGCCTACCTGCAGATGAGGTTCTTAAATTTTCCTACTCTTCTGTATTTGCTTCATGGGTACATTCATGCATGACAATCTATTGATGGGCCTCATTGAGATCCGTGTTGTTTGGGGCTACTTTTTGATGAAAATTATGTGCAGCAAGGCTGCATAGTGGGATGAATCATACTAATCTTATTTTTCATTTTGAAGTGTTTAAGCTTTTTATTTAAAACAAACAAGAGTATCAAAAACAAAGATATAAAACACAAACCTTGTTTTTTATCTTAACTTTTTTTTTGCTTCAGCGATGGAGTCATTGGGAAAAATAATATTTCTTTCCTTTCCTTTATTTTTTATTTGTTCGGGAAACTTTTCTTTAATAAAAAATTGTCAAGGTAAGAATAATGCAACACAGTTGAATAGTTCTAATTTCCAAAAAACTCCCACCATCATGCACTCGTGTGCCTGAATTAAGCTTATAACTGCCACTCATTCTTAACTTTCAAAATGCTTAAAACAGGTATTTATAGCCCCAGATGACAGAATTAGAGGCACTAGAAAATAGATAGATTATTGCCTACTTTTGTATGCTGGCAATAGCTATTTCCTCATTTTGGCATTTGATCATTAAAATCTGCTCTGTTTGCACATGTGAAGTGTTTGGGATCCCATTTTATTTTATCTTTGACTTTGAGGCTACCGTCAGTGCTTGGGGTCTATTCCTGACTCAAAGCTCAGGGGACCATGAGGTACCACATATCTAAACGTAGTCATCTGCACACAGAGCAATGCTATCTAGCTCATTGAGTTATATATCTGGGCTAGCAACCCAATTAATATGATAATAAAAAAATAAGAAAATATATCTTAAATACTTCTAATTTTTCAGAGGGAATACATTTGGCACTTTCAAATTTTAAATTTAAATCTTTTGCTGATCTGTATAAACATGAATAATTATACAGAAATCAGTAAAGGAATTAGTACAGACATTATCTCAATCCATCCAAGAGGGTAAGGAATTGATCTTGGTAGATAATGTATTCACAAAGCTTAAAAGGATGCCTAGCATATTTTTACATTCAATAAATATTTGGCACATGAAGTTATAGATAAATAGAATAATTATGAAACATTTCTTTGAAAGTAGCAGTCTCCCTGATAACTTTGTAGAAATACAGATTCTTGTCATGCAAAAGAATTGATCAGGCTAATACACGTAAGGTTGTTGGCCTCACTCTGAGGGCTATGATAGTAAAGAAGGAATATGACTACTTAAGGTAAAGTGTTTGTTTATTTACTTTTGCGAAAATTGTAAACCTATCAGAAGAACTTTGGAAAGGATAAACAAGTAGTTATGTAGACATCTATGAACAGTTACACCTATATTCTGGGAATCATCTGTATTTGACTTTATGAAAAAATTGTAAATGAGGAACGAAGCAAATATGTTTGATTCAAATCTTGAAAATTAACCTCAAATCACTTTACTAATTTACATACTATATATTAGTAGTCTATGTATTATTATAGTATACAACATTTATATAAATATATAATATAAATTTATATAAATATAAATATCTCAAATGTGGATAATTTTTATTTACATTTTAAATGGTATTCTCTAATATGTTAAGTATTTATCTTTAGCTCTTAATCACATTGATGATGATAGGTGCTATCAATAGTTTTGTCACATAAAATCTTTACTGTGAAGAAAGAAATTGGATTATAAAAATATTACAATGAACCATTGATTAAAAATGACTATACTTGGGGCCGGCGAGGTGGCATTAGAGGTATGGTGTCTGCCTTGCAAGCGCTAGCCAAGGAAGGACCACAGTTCAATCCCCCGGCCTCCTATATGGTCCCCCCAAGCCAGGAGCAATTTCTGAATGCTTAGCCAGGAGTAACCCCTGCGCATCAAAAGGGTGTGGCCCGAAAAACCAAAAAAAATAAATAAAAATGATTATACAATGGACTTCTGTGTATTAGACAGATAAAGGGAAAGTAATACTCATGTATGTGTAATTTTATGAGCAACCACAAACAGTATTTGTAATTTTCATGATGAGTGTTCACAATATACCCTGTTTCATCAAATATAACGGCATCTACCTGTTTTATTTTTAAGTATTCTACCTTCAAATTATAGTCTTGAGCATTGTAACTATTTTATCAAAAACAAAGGCCTTCCTAATGTTTAAGAGAATAGTAAAGTTATAAAGTGCATACAAGTCTCCAAGGATTAATTCTGTCATCATTAAATCTGATGACTTATAAGATAGCCACATTCCAGAAATCAATGTGTTGGAACTGGGAAGGGGGAGTTGGGACACATCTAGCTATGCTCAGGGGTTACTCCTGGCTCTGTACTCAGGAATTACTCCTGGTGGGCTCAAAGTTCCTGAAAGGACACCAGGGATGGAACCAGGGCTGGATGGCTGCATGTAAGAAAAACACATCTTACCTGCTGTATTATTTCTCTGAGTCTCAGCATGATAGAATTTAGATTTTAGAAAAAAGAGTTTCACAAATTCATTTCTCAAGTTCTTAACCAAATCAGAATTGTACTGTTCACTTGATGAAGAATAGTCATGGCTTTACATCACTAAAATGTTTTCTCCTACATCACAATAGCAATGATAAGATTAGACTTAAATCTGATTTTTATCATGTTGATCAGTTAATTTAATTTAGTGGTGAAAACCAAAAGTTTCAATGTCAAAAGGTCATGGATTTCTGTAAAATGAACCTTTCCCAGAATTCAATAGCTTAAATAACTAATGATTGGTAACACTTACATGTTTTTAGGAACATCTTGATTACACAGACTTGAGATGTATCTGTTGGGCATGATAAACATGGCTAAACTTCTTCATGTTTATGCATTGCTTAATATCTTAATTCATAACCAGGTGAACAGTTCTGCTGTCCCCCACATGCACTATTCCTCTTTCTCCTCCCCTCCCCTGTGCCCCTTGTCTGTCAACCTTTGCCTGGGATCCTTGGCTAGCTCCAACTTGTCTTTCTTTTCTGTAAGCAGAACTATGTTAGTCCCTCTCTCTTTTCAGGCCTCATTTGGGAGCTGACATAGTACAGCCACTGCCTTATTCTATTTGTCAAAACACATCTCAAGTCTAACCCAAAATCGAGGAATAGGAAGACTTATTCTGTCTTTTTTCTAAGAAAAATTTAAAAATTATGTGGATACAGGAAGGTTTAAGGGGTTGAAAGTATGATACAATTTATTATAAATCCAAGAACAGAAACATATTTAGAACAAGAGGAAAATTAGAAACTGTCATAGAATAATGCATATTGATAATTGGCAATTCCAAAGATTTATCTCAAGAGTACAGATGATTGATAAATATATTGTTTAAAAAAATCTATGTGGACCAATTTCTGCACTAATGCTCTAGGTCAGTTCTATACATAGAATCACAACATAATTATGGAGAATAATTTTCAACTGTGAGAAAAATGCACATTTTCAGGTCCTATCCTGAACCTACTGAACTAAGGACTGTCACAGGATGGGAAGGGAGAATACAGTATGTATTCTGACAAGTCCTCCAGGCAATACTGGTGTCTGCCTGCTAAAGTAAATGGGGTCTGATTTACTCCTTTGTTCTGCAATATAATCTTCTAGTGATTTTTTTTTAGCTTTCAATAATGATAGGATAGCATCTTTGAATTTTGTTGTCAATAGGTTCCAATGGGAAGACCTAAAAGCCTTTCTGAATTTTGGGAAGATTTTATAGTTTTTATTTTCTTACATTGATGCTTATTGAGCAGCAGAAAAAAAAATGGGCTTGAGATATTGCCTCCTCAGAGGTTTCCATTGCTCTCTGGTCTTCTATTTATTTGATTTTCTTTGTTTAATGATATTTTTCTATTATAAGCTTATGTTATATTAAAATGTAGTTGCAAAATTTATAATTTATCTTTCTTATGTTACCATTTGACTTTTTCCTTTAATCAGAAGTTAGATTTGTGATCTAAAATGATAAAACATTATTTTGATATTATCATTAATAGGTTTAAATGTCCCACTCATTCAATTCATGTTTTATGTGTATGTTAAACCAAATTTCCTGGTTTCCCCTCTTAATCCTTTCCACTTCCTTAAGGGTAAAGATATTTGATTCCTCTTCTATTAGAATGACCTGTCCCTTGCCAAAATTTTCACAACTATGATTGTTGTGCAGTAAGTTGGAAGCCTAAGTAAACATTGAAAGGGCGTTGGTTGTGTTTCATTTAATTCCTTCATTCTCAATAGAAGGGAAAGGGAGAATACTTAGTTATTGTATATGTCCTACAACTATCATCAGGTCTTTTGAGTATATAGGGGAGACCAGTGCTGGTAACTATATATAATATTAAGCAAGAAAGTTTCCTGATTAAGCTAGCATTTGGTTTCTGTTGATATTGCATCATGACATATATTTCCCATTTATTTTATTAAGAGAAATCCATCAAAAAAGATTGGGAATGGAGTAACAGCAGGGAGGGCATTTGCCTTGCATTTCACCTACCCTGTTTGATCCCCAGCATCCCATTTGATTGCCCAAGCATGCCATGGGCAATTTCTAGCACAGAGCCAGAAGTAATCCTTGAAAAAAAAAACAATTAGGAATTGGTATCTCTATCAAAGAACTAGTAGCAAAATAATGTGAGAAAAATAATTAAACTGAGAAAAATACTTAAAAAGGTATTTTTTTGATACATGTAGAAAATATCGGGATATACCTGGTGGTGCTCAGGTGCTACATTCAGTTCTGTCCTTTGGGTCTACTGCTAGCTGTGCTCGATAAAACATTAAGTACCAAGGATTAAACCAGAATTGACTGCATACAAGTACCTTAATCCCAATAGTATCTTTCCAGAACCTCAAATATTCAGTGTGTTTTTCTAAATATAAAAGATGATACTCAAATATAGATATATAACTAATGAGAGTTATTTGATGAAAGTTGAGAGTAATTTGCTGTCATACTTTTTTTAAGTATGACAGTTGAGAAAACACAAAGAGAAATTTATATTAGTTGATTTTGAAAATGGTTTTGATCTCTGCAATAAGACTTGGCTGTTATCTGAAGGAGTGGAAGTATTGCTCCAAAGTGTTCATATCATCATCAGATACTTTTTCTAAGGCACATGTTTATTCTATCACAAAGGACCCCAGACCATACAATAGAAAAAGGAGATTATTTTCAATACATGATATTGGGAATACCACGCTGTCACAGAAAACATTATGAAGCTAAAGTACTTTATTGCCCAATAACCAAATAAATTCAAAATGGATTAAGGGCCTTGATATAAAATCCTGAAGTATAAAGTATATAGTTCATAACATGGATGAAATGTCCCATGACAATAGTGCTAAAGATGTTGTAAGGGATTCAGTCAAAAAAAGGAAGAAAATGAAAGGAAACAAAAATAATTTACAGTACATTAAGTTCAGCAAAAGATAATAAAAACAGAAAGACAAAATAGCTTGAAAGGGAAAAGCTATTTCACATCAAACATGTCATCAGGAGGGTAATATCCATGGATATAAACAATTCACATTTCAGTACTGAGCATGGAATCATCCTGCCCACACAGTCTGATCAGGTATCACTGAGAAGAGTTTCAGGTCCCCTGAGCACTAATTTGGAAGATTTCACAAAATAAAAAATTCCATTTATACATTGAAATATGACTTAGTTACTCAAGAGGATGAAACCTTGCCATTCAAAACAAAATTGTGGGAGGTGAAATAAGCCAGAGAAAGAGGTAATTTTACCCATGTGTGTAATATAAGGATATTTTGGATAATTTTATCCATGTGTGCAATATAAGAATGTGAAACTGATAAAAAGACAAAGCAAAAAAAAATGATGTGTCAGTGATATTGATAACAGAACTAAGATGATCTGAAAAGAAATAAATAGGAAAAGGAAACAAGGTGGAAGTTGGAAAGTTAAGCATTATTTTAAGGTGCACATGTGCTGCCTAAGTACAAGGTACCTGATCCTATGTCACCCATATCTCTCCTCTTGAGACATTGTCTTTCCTGCTTTCATACTGGGCTATGTATCAGGGCCCTTTCAGTTGTTAGAACAGCTCTTGTTCTTTTTTCAGTACATTATTTGTTACTCTCTCTCTCTCTCTCTTGTCCTCTCTCTCTCCCTTTCCTCAGTACCTTTTAATACAATTTATTTTTATTTTTAGAAAATTATTTTATTTTATTTTCCATGCACAAAACTGCAGACCAAGTTTAATTCCTAGGGTATAAAAATTATACATTTTACATGCATTTTGTGAGATGCAGAAATGTAGCATTTCAATCCCACAGGAGTTAGGCTAAAGGTTTTCTAAATACTGTGTGTGGCGTGAGAAGAGAAACTTTATGTTCTATCAAGTCAGGGTCAGTATGAAGGCACTAGACTCTACAATAAAATATCAGATAGACGTTTACTAAAACCAATAGAAAAAGCTGGCCTCAAAGACGAGAATTGAAAAGCGCCATTTTCTTAATTTAAGATGGTGAAAATGTTTTCTTTTTTTATATTAATATCTTCGTTTAAACACCTGGATTACAAATATGCTTGTAGTTGGGTTTCAGTCATGTAAAGAACACACTTTTTCACCGGTGCACATTCCCACCACCAATATCCCAATACGGACACAAGTATGTGCAAGAAGCCTTTAGTATGCTGACTTTATCATAACAACTCTAGCTGATTCTTTATGAAGAAAGAAGGGATACACATGAGAAAAAATCTAGAAAAGGCAATTTCTTAGGTTTGAGGAGGACCGTATTGGGGGAAGTACTTCAGAGGAACTGACAGTAATTCTAGGAGTACAGCCAGGAATGACTGGAAGACTGGAGATGAGGCTTCAGCTTCTTCTAGACTTTGAATGTTGGATAAACCACTGAAGTATGATATCTATATTATCCTTTACTTTGCAAGAAATAGAGTAGTAGCAAGTTTCTCTATCCTGAATAGCAGGCAGACAGATTCATTTTCTCGATTATCTATTTCTCATCCAAGGCATTTGGAAGGTCTCTCTTATTCCCAAGGACTAGCATTGGAATTCCTTGCAACTGGGGCTTATCGAGAATATTTGTGCAGTTCATTTCGAAAAGGTTCTATCTTCTCACAATCTGCAGCATCTATCATGTACACGATGGCGTTCAGGCCCCTGCAGTACCACTTCCACATGCTTACAGAACCAGGGCTGGACTCTTATGTCCCAGATCTTTATTGTGACGTTGCCCTTTGTGACGTTCCTCATGTTGCATCCCACCTTGGAGATCATGTCCTTACCTGACCGAATACTGCAACCCGATGAGTGTGAGCTCCATCGCCTCCTTCCAAAAGAGTGAGTGGAACCAGTTGAGCAGGCGGGAGATGAGCACCAGCATGGTTGCTCATGGCTTTGGGGGTGCTCACCCCGAGCAAACCCGACCTGAAGCCCAACAGCCAGACTGCTCTCACCCATGCAGATACCCCCACTTCAGAAAATTATTCTTAAAATAAAAATCATAGGCTATTTCAGCAACATGTCTAAGGCTTTTGAAAATAATATACTCTATGTGACGGCAAATACATAAAAAAATATCCACTTTGAATTCTAAATATAAATAAAATTATTTTTTTACTTGTTAGATAAGAGCAAATTTTAACATGTAATGAGCTAACAAACTTAAACGCTCTTCAGAGACAGATTTTTCCTATTTAGATGTGGTCTTCTAAATTTGTTATTTCCTTGATTTTATTCAAGACTAAAACCATTCCAGTTTGAGGTAAACTTTAAATTTGCTGAAGTTCAGTTTATAGGTATAATTACAATTATAGTCATAGGAGTAAAATTGTAACTAGTGATCCGAAATATGATCTTGAATACTATTATCTTTCTTGGAGTTTTTTAATTGGAGATTAATCAGAAGAGTGGTCTCTCTGTAGTATTCATATATCAAAGAAAAGAAAAAGATAGAGAATATAGGCCAGGTTCTACCTACACTCCAATGATCAGCCCCAAGTAGATATTAAAAAGGTAAATAATTTATAAGGTAAATAATTTACAAAATTGTGGTCAGAGTAAAAGAAAATTGAAATAATGATAAAAATACTTTAAAATTCACAGCAGTTGAAAACAACTACTATCTCCTATCTGAAGACAGGAAGGAATGGTTCTAAGGATATGTTAGTAATTCTGGCTAATACTGGTTGACTCTAAGAAGAGACTGTAATTTTACTTTATTTTATTTTATTTTATTAATTTTTTGGGTTTTGGGCCACACCCGGCGGCTCTCAGGGGTTACTCCTGGCTACCTGCTCAGAAATAGCTCCTGGCAGGCATGGGGGATCATATGGGACACCAGGATTCGAACCAACCACCTTGGGTCGGCTGCTTGCCAGGCAAACACCACTATGCTATCTCTTCAGCCTGGGACTGTAATTTTAAAAAAGAAAAACGTTTGAATGTCCATCACTTTTCACTTATTTTTGAACACATGACACATTTATATCCTTATCTTATTTATATAGCTAATTATTATTTTTTCATATTTCCATATACTTAGTCACTCTGAAAGTGCTTTTGTTATGTGATGAATTTTTTTCAGACGTGTTACTGAAGTTTCTGACAGCAGAACCTCCAGATAAGCTGATCTATGTGCTTTATTTGCCCACACACAAGCAAAAAAAAAAAAAATTGTGCCCAGAAGTTTCAAGATCATAGTTTCTTACTGATTTACTGCATTTTGGAGTTAATTGTCATCTTTAATGTCTTTTGAAAGTGTTACACATCAAATTAATACCAGTACCTGCTAATTATTTTTTAATATATTTTTGTTTAAGTAACATGATCATATTTGGGTTACAGTCATAACCAGTACACCCCCCTTCACCAGTGTAACATTACCCCCTCCCCCTTCCCATCCCCTGCCTGTATTCGAGACAGGCATTCTACTACAGTTATTTGTTTTTAAGTTCAGTTAGTTGTATTTTTTTTTCCTTACAGGATAAGAGTAAAAAAATATAGTAAAGGTGTGGTAGTGGCAATTGCTGTTGTTTGCATAGGTTCAGAAAATGGGAAAATGGAAAAAAATCCTTGACCTGATTACAAAAAGGCCTCACCACAGTTTATTGGCATAAGACAGACTCTGGGTTCCAGGCATACCCGTCCTTCCAACTCAAGTCATTTTCAAGCTCCCGGTGAAATTTTTTCACACTTTAGCTATTGTTGGTATCAGATTCTTATATTTAAAGACTCTGGATTCTGTGCATTTCTTTCATCTATGTCAGGCTGATGTGGAGCATCCTCTAGTTTCAGCATATCATTAAATGCAGAGCGATCTGCCCTGCATGCAGACTGTTGCTGATAGTCTGGGTGTTGGGAGCACTCTTTGGAGTAAGTCAATGCCAAAGCAGTTGTAGGTCTTCCCTGGTAGAGGCTTGGATCCTGGTAATGTTATAGACAATTGTGGTTGTTTCCATAGATGGTATCCATTGTTCAGGTGTGTGTGTGGGCGATGCCCATTCTTCTGAGGCCTGAGCCAAATCATTATGCCAATGTTCAGGGTAAAAGGCCTAATTACATTACCAAATATGTGTTCCCATCTTTATTAGATAAGAACTTGTTTGCATATATATTATTTTCCCACTTTAATGTGTCTATGCAAAAGAGAAGCAATGCGACAGATATTGTTGGTGCATCTGGGGGCCGACAAATAAAGCCCAACATTCCCCGTAACTTGGTTCAAACATGAAATCTGTACAGAGATACTCGCCTACCAGTATTGCTTATAAAACAAAGGGGGAAAATCAAACAATCAAATAACAAATGCAGTGGGCAAAATTGTCCCTATATGAGGATGTTCGAAACGAGTTATAGATGTTAAGGGAATACATCTGAGATATACAAAGTAGATACACGTGTCCCTTTTATGTTTTAGAAATAGTCAAGAGAAAGGTGGGTTTTTCCGAGACACCACTTTGGTCTGTGATTTGGACAAGTGAAGAGAACATGGAGCCATGTCCTCCCCTTGTTGCCTGCTGAAGCTTCCGACTCCTCCAGAGGCGTTTGCTTCCTAATTGCTGGAAGTTGAAAGTTCACCAGTCCCCTCCCGGCCCCTTGCAGGAGCAAGGAAGCCTGGGGTCTCTTTTAAATTGCACCTCACCGGAACCCACTTGCTGGGACCCTGAGCAGGTGTCCAGAAATAATGCTGGGGACAGGGAGGAAGGAGAGAGAAAGCTGTGTGTGTGTGTGTGGGGGGGCAGCCGAGGCTGCATCTTCACCTTATCTTGGCCAAAAAGCCTACAGCATGAAACCTTGCCATGACGTGTTGCCTGCTGAAGCTTCAGACTCCACCCAAAAATTACTGTGAAATATATGTAATCCACCTTGGCCAAAACAAAAATCATTAGTACAGAAAAATGGTTAAATGTGGGATAACAAGAGATGGGAGTGAGGGGGTAAAGGAATAAAACGAGCTCCTGGACAGCGTTCAGATAATGACAAGCAATGAAAACAATGATATCCATATATTTGGAGCCAGGAGGGAAATGGGGAAAGTCTAGGAAAACCAATAAACTCCTCCAAAAGACCCACCTCGCTGGATTGCCCAGCCATGTGACCAGGAAAAGCCCCGGAGCACCAGAGGAAGGAGGTAGAGGGGTGCTGGGGTGACCCATGTCCCGCACCCCTTCCTAGGCCCGGTTACAGAGGCCATTGGCATGGCGGAGGGCTGCCAAACGCCATGCTGGCCGAACCTCCCGGCTCCCAGCCTGCTAATTATTTTTTAAAGTTTCTCTGTACAGTGGAGCAAGTAAGTAAACCATCTAGATAACTAGATGGTTTAAAAATGTGGTTTTGTAAAATCTATAAACTGACAACAGAATTCAGGGTTAATAAAGTGGAAGGAGGTGGGTATGAACAGATGGTACAAGAGACTGGTGGAGAGATACCAGTGACAGTGAACATAGGGAATTGACAGTGCACCCCTAAAACATAAATATTTACACACTTTAAAACCAAATTATCTCAAGAGAAAATTTTTGAAAAAAACAAAATGAAAGATTTTTGAAAAAGACAAAACTGTGAAACAGGGTGGGAGCAATAGCACAGTCTTTAAGATGCTTGCCTTGCATGGGGCCTACCCAGGTTTGAGCCCTGGCATCCTATAAGGTCCCTATAGTCTCTCAAGAGTATTTTCTAAGTGCAGAGCCAGGTGTAGTAACCAGAGCCAGGAGTAGTAATCCCTGAACACTGCCAGATGTGGTCCTGGTCCTCTGTGCTGAGTCTTCCCTTTGCAGATCAGCTCTAAAGACATCATTGGCAATATTGGGACAAATGGTTGAAGTCTTTGCTCCTGAAGCTGGAATGTTCAGTGACATGTTTAGCTCTCAATCCAAGTAAATAGTGAGACCCCAAAAAAGGAACTAATTTAGGTTTAGGAAGCCCAGGTTCTCACTGTGGAACTTGGATTTGAAGAACCTGTTAGCTCTGGTTCATAAAACACTTCATTACACTAGATCCAGGATAATCACCATCCTGAAGTCAGCTGCTGAGCAATCTCAAAAACCTTCCTTTCCTTGGAACTTCGCATTGCTTACAGGTTCCAAGAATTAGGCCGCTAGTGTCTATGGGTTAGGGGCCATGGCAACATTTCCCAAACAGCCCTTTTTAAAATAAAATATTTTTCACCATAGACTGAATAGACAATTTTCTTCCATGTGACTAGAAAATAAGTAAACGTATCTGAATGGCTTCAAATTATTTCGAGAATGAGAACTTAAATATATAAATGAGACTCATCCAGCTTTCTTTCAGGCAAATTGTTTCCATCTGCTTCATATCTGTATGAATCATAAGAATGGCTAAAAGGATTCAGGAATCTGGTGCAAATGAGAAAACCCCATTTGAAGCAAGTGTGAGCTTTGAAAATAAGCCAGCATTGTGTTTGGATAATAGCCCATTAACAAAGGTTAATTGTACTTAAATCTCCATGCAGTTTGATTTTCTAAAATGAATGTCAGGCAGTTAGAGTCTGTTGGGTAAATTTTTAAAACAAAATATGAATGTATTGCTCTGAGGAATAGTGTAAAATGTGTTTTTAAAATTAACATCAATTTTTAAAATTGAAATCAATAAGATGCCCATTTCAGCGAATAAAAAGCAAATTGATGAACTTAAAGCCTTTTCCAGAACAACTCAGAACACTCATTTGTTGCTTATAAACTAAAGAATAGTAAATTGAGACCATTTTTGAGCAGAAAGAACTTTGTTTTTCTTCTGTGGGAAATCGAAAGGGTGCTAATTAGGAATATGAAACATTATGGCATAATGAAGCTACTGAATCTCTCCAAATTTATCCTGAATTTTGTTTGCTTCAGGGCTGTGGTGGTAATTTTATTTTCTATCTTGTGTCCAAGAATCAGCTACCATCTGCTTCATAGAAAGTTTACCTACACTAGAACTTTAACTACCAAGGATTTGCTTATTTATTTATTAAACTAATGGATTCTATCCTCATTAGCACTTGTCATCGTATTGAAGTGGTTTTGAATCCAGAAAGCAACAGACACCATTTAAATTTTTAAGGCTCATTGTATGATTTCTGTACTTATAAATTTGTTGGACCATTTCAGACTATTCTCATCCTACATCCATATAAATAAAACTATACAAAACTTTATAAGTTGAGATGAAGAATTTCCAGGTAAAATTATTCTATACTATTCTGATTAAAAAATGAAAAGAAGCATTAGCTCGTGACATCCTGGCTATATAAGAATGCTGTATGTGTTCTTATAAAATAATTTTTAGCTCTTCTTACCTTATATTACCCTTATGAAAATATGAATGCTCCATCTTCAGGGAATAACCTAAAACTCAGAGGTCAGTCTTAGTTATACCTTCTCATTGTGGGTAAAGAATATTCTGCTTCTAAATGTTGCATCTCCTGCGACCCCACTAGGAATCCTTTTATGAATTTGTATCTTCTTCTCTTCCAATATAAATGTAAATAAATACACACATTTAACTTTTTGACTAGTTGACATGATTTTCAATTTTCTCATAGAGTTGGGTTGATTGGCACCCCAAATATGCATCTAAATTATGTACATCTTTCCCAGTGGACATCAAAATTCTTCTGCTAATCTCTTCAGAATCATTTTGTGGAAACAGGTTTTGAAGTAGTTAGTCAGCTGGGAGAAGAAGACGTCTTGACAATTAATTTCACAAGATCATAAAGCCAAGATAGTGTCTGATGCCATTGTCCAGCTTTATATTCCCAAATTTCAAGGCTAAACACTCTGAGATGATTCAGCAGAAAGAGATAAGATCCATATAGAACTCTCTGGAGATCACCAGAACACAAAATCCTTTTGCCTTGACAATTCTTTAGTAGCCCCTTATCTTAATATAAAGCTCTAGGGCAGCTTAGAAAAAGCCTGAAAACAAACTTTATAATAAACAATCCAGGCACACTCCATTCTGGAGAAGTCAATACCCTTCTGTCCTTTATAACACTTTCCTTGGGAATCTTCTACATCCCAACTTGGGGTTGGAAACTTCTATTTAACTTTCACTTCAAGGGGGTTTGTCTTGTTTCTCTGCCTCTCTCTTCTTCCTCACATATTTCCTCAATAAAAGTATTTTGCTTTGCAATTTTCTCTTGAAATAAACAAACAAAAACATAGAAATTGGTTAGGTCAACACTTTAATGCCCATGCTTTATGAAAGCTCATGCAGACTTTATTATTCCTGACCTCCCCAACACTTTACCTGCAAAGTTTAGTGGGCCAAAGAGAGGGTATAGTGCTCTCTCTTTGTTGCCTCTTTTTGCTCAGTGGCACCCCACTCTCAACACCAAGATGGCATACAGTATTCTCTTACCACTCTTGGCTTCTTCCTTAAATTAGATGCAAGAGGATTATTGTCTTGTCCTAGTAAGAAAAGGAGTAATAGGGAACAGAAGTGAGGAAAGACATCCCAGGGCATAACTGAAGTTCACTTCAGATCACGTTCTCGAACAATTAACTTGCCACCAAAATTTGAAGCTCACTAACAAAATCTGACCTTGGAGGCAAAAGTGGAGGAGCTTCAGCAAATTCTACTCACAATCCCTCCTCACACTTCCATGGAGACTAACTGGATGAGGTAATTCCTGTCCAGGAAGGGAGGTCTTGAATCTTCTGAGAATTTTTGGAGGGCTCTCCTCATGAGTAACAACGCTATCTGCCAACACCAATTAAAAG